>NW_004955515.1:4724239-4765593 GCF_000276665.1 Chinchilla lanigera | reverse complement strand
AGTAGCACAAATCATTTTTACACACTGTATTTTAAATCCTGTACAAAATAAAAAATAGAGGGGCTGGGGATTTAGCTCAGCGGCACAGCGCCTGCCTGGCAAGCGCAAGGTCTTGAGTTCAATTCCTGGTACCGGAAAAAAAAAAAAAAAAAAAAAAAAAAAAAAATGGAATGTAGAACTAAATATAACCATGAAAACAGTGAAATATGTAGTAGAAAATTTAGGAGACTTTAGGTTAGGTCAAGACATTTCAGATATAACGCCAAAGCATGATCTGTAAAAGAAAAAAATTGGTTAATTTAATTTCCTCAAAATTTAAAATGTGTATTCCTTGAAAGATCTTAGGGGAAGGAAATGGCAAGCCAGAGACTAGGCAAAGGTACTTATAAAGCATATATGTGATCATGGATTTGTATCCAGGTAATATCAGGAACTGTCAAAACATAACAGTAAGAAAATAAGCTAATGAAAAGACAGATATATCACCAATGCAGATGCCAAACAAGTACATGAAAAGGTCATTCAGTCAGGAAATGCAAATTAAAAGCACAGATACACTTAACACCTTTTAAAATAACTGGAATTTAAAAGATCAAGTGTTAGGATGTAAAGGAACTAAAACTCTTACACCCTGTATAAAATGGTACAATTACATCATTTGGTAACTTCTTTAAAAAGTAAACGTACAAGTGCCATGTGATCCAATGACTCCACATTTTATAGTCATCTTTTTGCATTGAGGCTGGTTCCAGGACTCCTGCCCCACCCCCACACCAGAATCTGTGTTTGTTCAGGACCTTTATGTAGAAGGTATAGTACTGTATTTGCATGTAATCTTCACACATCTTCTCTTAACTCTAGATTACTAGTAATAATTAATGCAGTTTAAATGTTTTATGCTTTGTAAATGGTCGTTATACTGTTACTTGCAGAATAATGATAAAAGTCTATCACAAATGCAGTTTAAATGCTTTTTTTTTTTCCTATTTATGGTTAATTTGATCCATGGATGTGAAATGAATAGATTCAGAGGGTATATTGTCTTACTCAAAAGAAATTAATGCAGATGCCCTTACAAAGACATGGAATGTTTGTGGTAGCTTTATTTCTGACAACTAGAACCTGGAAACAGCCAAGTGTCCATCAGGAAGTAGACACGCATGCTAGTTTATCTATACAGTATAACCCTACTGTGCCATAAAAAGGAATCAACTAGTGATACTCATTCTAGTATGTGTGATTCTCAAAATAATTATGCTGTATGAAGTAAGATGAAAAGAAGATGTGTGCTCTGTGATGCATTTATATAAAATACTAGAAAACAAAATGCAGGGGTGAAAGCAAATAATAGTTGTCTGCAAAGAAGTTTGGCAGGAAAGAGGAAGGACGGATGGATAAAAGTTCTCAAGGAAATGTCCGTGCTGATGGTTTGTTTGCATACCTGTGTCAAAATTTACAGAACTATATCTACAACTTACTATGATACTCATACTACAATAAAGCTCTTAAAAAGCCAAACAATAGTAACAAGAGAGCAATCCCTCAGAGGTTTCAGATGGCAGAGTCAATCAGACAGCTGATATGCTTGCTTACTGTGTTAAGTGACTAGATTGCAGTTTTTTTCAAAGAAATGCACACTGTTTTTAGAGAAAGCTAAATAGAGATTTTAAAACTGAAGAATACAGTAGTTAAGATGAAGACCTCCACAGATGGTTTGTGCATTGTTGGACAGAGAATTAGTAAACGAAAAGGTAGGTCAAAGAAAATATCTAAGGGGGTGGGGATTTAGCTCAGCGGCAAAAGCGCCTGCCTGGCAAGTGCAAGGTCGTGAGTTCGGTTCCCGATACCGGAGAAAAACCAAAAAAAAAAAAAAAAAAGAAAATATCTAAAATAAAATAAGGATAATAGAAACTAGAAACGAGGAGCTAAGAAATAGAGCAGTTACAGTGTGAGGGTCAATATATAATTGGAGTGTCGGAAAGCAAAGGAATAAGACCAAAACATGTTTGAGGAGATAATGCAGAAAAGTGAAATTCAAGAAACCTCTAAATTCTGAAAGTTTGCAAAAAATCCACACTTAAATATATTGTATTTAAAATACTGAAAGCTAAAGACACTTGAAAAAAATACAAGATGATAAAGGAAGAAAAACAGGTCTCTAAAAAAAGGCAGCAGTGGTTTGAACACGCGTGTCTCAGTGCCCAACTTACACACAAGGATCTGCTGTCCTCAGAGTGCAGAGGAGGAAAGCACCAGCCTCAAATCCTGGCGACAAAGTTCCACCGAAGGAAGGTGGAATAAAGACATAGATTTATCACCTGCACATCTCAACTTAACAGGTGTCAAATGGAGTATTTCTAGACCTCGGACAGATGACCAGAATGCCGGGGTGAATAAAATGAATGGGATTATAAAGCTGTTGGGGAGATCTTAGTGGATATTGACTACAAAAAGAAAATGTCTTTTGAGGTTTAAAATACTTTCGACATGCTAATATGCATGGAAAATATGGGCATATTTATCAGAGAGAGGGAACTGGACCTAAAGGACTTTGGGGTTCTTGTATTGTCTGGGAAGATCCAAATCAAGAATTTGTTGTCTATAGAATAACTCCTGTGAGAATCAAAATCATAGATATCTTCCACACTTTTGATGGAAGAGCAGGGTGGGGAAGGAATTTTAAAAATAAAATAAAATCAAGGCAAGGGAAAGGAAGAGAAAAGGCAATGTTAAACTTGGAGAACACAGAAATCCTTGGTAAGATGATAGTTTTAACCCAAATGGGTCATTAATTAAACGTAAATGGGCTAGCTCTCAAAGATTGTAAAAAGTAAGGAAAAAAATAAATAATAAAAGGTTAAAAGTAAAATAATTGGAAAAAAGAGACCATGAAATACTAACCTGAAAAAGCTAGTGTACATATTTTCACATTAGATAAAGTAGACTTTAAGGCAAAAACATAATAATGAAAGAGTCACTTCACTAGGAAGATAGAGTAATTCAGTATTTGTGGCTGTTTGATAAGATAGATAGATTTAATATAGTTTTCTTTTTCTTTCTTTTTTTTTCTTTTTGGTCTTTTTGAGACAGAGTCTCACTACGCAGTTCAGTCTGGCCTTGAACTCACTTATGTAGCCCAGGCTGGCCTCGAACTCGCAATGATCCTCCTACCTCAGCCTCCCGAGTGCTGGGATTACAGGCATGTGCCACCACATCTGGCTGATAGATTCAATATAAATCAAGTGAAAATTAACAACAAAAACAAGAAATAGAGGATTTTATAGTCTGTGGGAAACTTAGAACAGGAAGACAAAATCAATAAGGATATAGAAGATTTAGATCACAGAATTATCAGTTTTATCATGTATGTAGAAGGCTTTTAATCACTACCACAGTTTTACAAAATAGTAGCACATTTAACCAGCATCCCATGAAAGGAGGTGACTAAGTTGCATTGATTTTGGAACATCCATTTGGTTTAACTTAATTTGAATAAATAATGTGGTGAATCTGTTAAAGATTCACCTGCACATCTCCAATTATATATTGACCCTCCAATTATATATTGACCCTCCACACCTTTAACTCACTATAAGTTAAGGTGAAGTATGATTATCTCAGTAGAGTATTGTATTTGTTAAAAGAAAAACAGAAAATATTCTTTAAAATGCCGAATGTCACTTTTAAGATGGGGAACAGGATAAAAATGCCCATTACCATCATTTCTATTCAGGATCCTCTGGCCTGGATATGTGCAGTGTTGGGAGGGTGGCGTGGAAGATGGAAGCCAGGAGGACTGCAGAAGCCCAGGCCTTGCCTTACACAGTTGTGTCTGGGACTTCTGGAGCTTGGACCTGGTATCATCCTGTTTTGAACCCTCCCAATTGATTCCAGTCTGTGGCCAAGTTCTAGAGCTAGTGCTGTGATCACTCAATATAAGTGTGTAAGAAAGTGTCCTGCCCGTGGCACAGTAGCTTCATTTTTTCATTTGAAGGAAATGCAGTTCATCTCAAAACAAAGTTTTCAAAATAAATGATTGCTCACTTGAGTTGGTACCAACTTGACATAGGCTTCGTTTTATTCCCTTCTCCCACATGGCTCACTCTGCTGGTGGGAGTACATACGTACTGTGCACATAACAGCCACAGAGATGGATGACTGTCCCGCATCCCTGTGCAGCCCGTCACAGATGGGTCTTCGCACTGATCTGTGTCTCTGGCCCGCCTTTCTTGTGAGATGTCTAAAATAGGTTCAGAGAGAGTAAAATGGAGCTGCCAGGTATGCAAGGTCAGTTCTAGAGATGTGGCAGACAATGCATACCTGTAGTTAATATCCTGTGCATTTTCTGGTCACGTGTTAAAAGGACAAAAGGTTTGCTATTTTTACAATGGGCCCTGTACCTGAGTGGGTTTGGCAAATACCATCTCTTCTGCCCCTCTCAGGTCCTTGCAGTTCCTGTGAGCATGTTGAAGGCCCTGGTGCTGTTGGACCTTGTGTTCTTGCTTGGTCTCTAGTACCCCCCCACCCGCCCTGGGGTCCTCTGCTGGTGCCTGGCTGGCCCGGGCACTGTGCTCTGACCTTACCCCTGACTGGGAATTGGATGAAGGGGAACAGTTTGGGTTCCTGCCCATCCTGGCACAGAAGTATTACAGCTCACCATCTAAACACCTTAACTTTATAAATGTATTGAGAAGATTTTTGAAGAGGCCAATGGAAGATGGCAAGAGCCATATCTGGTGCAGCTCACCTAGCGGGGAGGGTCTGGACACTCGAATGAGAAGGAGGAGGACGCCTTGACAGTCGTGGGCCATAGGAAGATATGTGAGGGGTGGTGCTGGTGCAGCCTGAGGGGGCCTGACTGGGGCTGAGACCAGGAGATGAGAGGCCCATGGAGGGCATCCTGGAAAGGCAGCAGCCAGGCAGACAGGGTCCAGTGTGGCGGGGCCACGGCTACGTTGTGTAAGGAAGGCATTTTTGTGGACAGGGGAGGAACTGGTGAAAATCACCAGAGTGGCTGGATTCTGAGGCATTTTTCCCATTTCTTCTAGACCCAGCACCCTACACAGACCAGTTTTTAAAGGAACAACCCAGCTTCCCAGCTGGCCAGCAGCGCCTGAGTCAGACAGGCCCCAGTGACCCTCCGGGTGGCCTACCAGCCCCTCTGGCACCACCCTCACCTCCCATAACTGTGGTGCCCCAAGATGCAGCAGCACCAGCCAGCACCATGCTAGAGCCAGCAGCAGAGACTGCCGTCCAGGCAGGGGGTCAAGGAACCTCTCAGGGGCCAGCCAGTGAGCACGAAACCACCCAGGCACTGGCCGAGATGCACGATGCCCAGCGTGCCATGCAGCCCCTCAGCACAGGCCCAGGCCCTTGCACCTCAGCTCCAGAGGTCTCCAGTTGTCCCACAGGTTTGGGGGAGCCCCCCTCAAACAGGGAGGTCAGTACCCCAGGGGAGCCGCAGCCTACTGTAGTGCCAGGGCCCTGCCCCCCCAGTGGGGCCCTGCAACCTGCTCTGGGTCAGCCACCACCTCCACTCCCCACCGCAGTGGGGGCCATCGGCCTGGCTGCCCCTCAGCTCCCTAGTCCCCCGCTGGGGCCCACTGCCCCACCACCACCACCCTTGGCCCAGGAGTCAGATGGGGAAGGGCCGCCCCCCAGGGTGGGCTTCGTGGACAACACCATCAAGAGCCTGGATGAGAAGCTTCGGACTCTGCTCTACCAGGAGCACGTGCCTACCTCCTCAGCCTCAGCCGGGACCCCTGTGGAGGCAGGCGACAGAGACTTCTCCCTGGAACCCCCAAGAGGAGATGGGCCGCAGCGGGAGGCCTTGGCGGGAGAGCTTGCCCAGCCACCCCAGCCCTCAGTGAGTAGCTAGATTGACCCCAGAGGATGGTCCCAGGGTGGGTTGTGTTGGGAGTGGTCAGGCCTCCCAGCTGTGCAGGGCCACCCTTGTCCCACATTTGACCTCCTCTTAGTGACCCACCTGTGCAATAGGTGCAGTGACCTCTGTTCAGCGTCATGCATGCAGTACCTGGCAGCCCAGTCCAGTTGTCTGCCTAAGGAGGTGGGCAGGCTGCAGTGGGCTCCAGCTCCATAGGGGAAGCAGAACTGCAGCGAAGTTGCGGAGGTGTCGACAAGCCCTCTCATGGCACTGCACTGTTTCTCATACAGTTGGAGAAATCAGAGACAGCCCCTATGGGATGGGGCCCAGTGGAGCAGGAGCAGGAGCAGGAGCAGGGTGCCTCTTCACCAATAACAGGTAATGAGCTGGAGGTCACACAGGCCCTGCACTCGTGGAGTTCTAGTGCTGCCTGGGGTCCTGAGCCTCCAGCCTCTGCACCCTCACCTCGATGCTTTAAGGTGCAGAAGGATCCCTTTGTGATGAAAGGATCAAGCACCTAGGGAGCACTCAGGTGCAACCCAGCCCCCAAGACAATTCTAGAAGGAACAACATGCTCATACCCCTCAGGGGGACATCCTGTCTGGGGCACTGGTGAAAGCTGGACGGGAACATGCTGGGACACAGTAGGGAGGGTCCCCACGCCTGAACATGCAGTCACAGTGGTTGTCCCCAGCCCCGGAGCTTCAGCAAGGTTCGCAATGCCCCAGAACAGTCGTTATTTTGGCCAGAGCATAGCATAGGGCTGGGGTTCGGGAACTCCCAGAAACAGCAGATCCCTGACTGGGATCACCCCTGACTGGCTCCAGTTCAGTGCACCTCTGTGTAGACTCCTGCTTTGGTTCTTATTTCCTTATCTGATGGCCTGAGTCTCTGTCATAAGGGAACTGACTCCTTTCTAAGGTGCCAAGATGCTTTCTAGCCTTCTTGGGTACCAGGCAAAGTGAGATTCAGGGTCCACCAGATGCTGGAAATAGACCTGGGTTGTATCAATTGCAGGTGGGACCCTGCAGTTCCAGGCTGTGCCCACACAGAGAAAAGAACAGCTGGCTCCTCCTGCAGCTGCACAGGATGGCTGCATGCATTTCCAGATGCCAAGCACCGTGAGGGGCTGGGCCATTGGCTGTGCGGTCTGACACTGTGCACACAAGGAGCTAGCAGTATGGAGCCTGGGGAAGGTGGAGGACGGGGCAGAAGCAGGAGAGGCCTAGCCCTGCCACCTGCCAGCTACCCTGTCACTTTGTCCCTGCTGACCATTGTCAGAGTTGTCCCTCGACCTCATCTAGGAAGATGAGGAGGAGTCAGCTTTCATAACCTGTGGACTGTGTAGTTTGCATTCCAAAGTCCACAATCTTTCCAGACTGCAAACTCAAGGGGAAGCTCTAAGAGACAGACTCAATCAGAACCGATGAGCTTTTCTACCAGTCAGACCTGTCCAGAAACAGAGGGAGCGCAGTTGATAGTGAGTCCATGTCCCTGGGTGTGCACAAAGATGGGTTGGATGATGCTACTCACAGGGATATGAGGAAAAGAGTCAAGTGTTGCCTACAGGTTGGGGACACTCGTCAGGGACTGGACAGGGTATCTCAGGAGTTTGGCGTCCCTAACCTAACCCTAAACCCAGCCTGCTGGTGAGTTTCTTTTGCTCTATGGGGGTATCAGCTCTCGGGGATTCTGTGGCTCTCTTCAAGAGAGCTGGCCAGAACGCCCCGCTACCCCGGCGTTCTGCAGATGAAGAACAGGGACAGCTGCAGGTGCAGTGGGCATTTCCAAGACACCACAGGAGCAGTGTGGGGAATGGGCCCCACCTTCTGCCCCATGAGTTCCTCTTAAAGGGGAAAGGCATCTGGGGAAATGTGGTGTCATCAGTGGTGTGGAAAGGCCTGGCTGCACAGTTGGGCTCCAGCGCACACCCCTGCTGTGCTCCAGGTTGTAGGTGTCTTCCATGAAGTGACATGCACCGCATGCCTGGAGCTAGGGCGTTGTGTGGTATTTTGGGGTTTGAAAGTACAGTAGCCCCTGTGATTGCCAACTCCCTTTTCCTGCCCAGTGTGGGTCTCTTCCTTGTCCAGCAGCCCCATGACATTGCTGGTGTTCCCACAGCAGAGTCTTCTTCCAGCAACACATTGGGCTGTGACAGTGATGGGGGACAGGTGGCCTCAGACTTGCCCGCAGTACCCAGTGCCCACCAGGTAAGTGACGTTTTTGACACGCGACTGGCCAGTTGGGGTTCGCTTTCAGCTGGTGTTCTCATGGGATCCCTTCTTTCCTGCTTGTTTCCCAAGGCCATCCCTGCTTCTGCAAGCCCTGCATGCGCACGGCCCACAGACCAAAATGGCAGAGTTCCCCGGGAAGCCTCAGAAGAGCCCATGCAGAGCCACCCAGGGGCAGTCACAGAAGGCGGCCAGCTCAGCTGCCCTCAGACACATGGCACTCGGGCTTTGGGGTCCCCGAGGAAGCAGCCAGGGCAGCAGGAGGGCAGCTCATCAGCCAAGACTGTGGGCCGTTTCTCAGTGGTGAGCTCACAGGATGAGTGGACGCTGGCCTCCCCGCACAGCCTGAGGTACTCCGCCCCACCTGACGTCTACCTGGACGAGGTTCCCTCCAGCCCTGATGTGAAGCTGGCTGTGCGGCGGGTGCAGACGGCCTCCTCCATTGAGGTCGGTGTGGGCGAGCCTGCATCCAGTGACTCTGGAGATGAGTGCCTGCGGAGGAGGCCCCCAGTGCCGAAGCAGTCCTCCCTGCCTGGTAGTGGAGGTGTGGCCAGTGACTTGGTGAAGAAGGCCACGGCCTTCCTGCACAGGTCCTCCAGGGCCGAGTCCCTGGACCCCGAGACACCCAGCAGGGCGAGTGTGAAGGTCCCCACCATCAGCGTCACCTCCTTCCACTCCCAGTCATCCTACATCAGCAGCGACAACGACTCAGAGTTTGAGGACGCTGACATCAAGAAGGAGCTCCGCAGTCTGCGGGAGAAGTATGTTGTGGGGCTCACTGGCCAGGCGGGGCCGTGGGAAACATGTTGGGGTGTGGGTTGAGGTCCGCTCACAGCAGCTGGTCAAGGCGACAGGGCTGTGACAAGGCCCACATACACCCTTCCCTGTGGCCATGAGCAGAAGCCTCCTTTCAGGGTGTCCTCCATGGCAGGCAGCCCGCTCTGCTGGCTCCTGTTTCCTGGCTTTTCCGAGGGCCACTCCTCCCTTAATGGGCCAGACTTCTTCCTTTGCCACCCGTTCACTCTGTGTCTGTGTCTCTGTCTCTGTGACTGTGCTTCACTATGCCGGCCATTCTTCTCCATAGTCAGGGGGACTGCTACTCACAGATGTGCTTTGGGGCAGGAGGGGAGCCCAACCGTGCAGCTCCTGGGATGTGGCTGGTGGGACTGCACAGTGCCTGTGGAACAGCCTGTGTGCCCAGTTCTGCATGACCCGGCTCAGAAACCAAAGATGCGCGTAGGAGGAGCCTTGTTTTCAGGCTTTACCAGGGAGCTTTGAGAACCACCCAAGTTGTGAAAGGGCAGAAAGATGGGGGGTGTAGCCTGGGGGAGGAAGGAAGGCAGGGATTGTGACAGGCTGCTGGAATCAGGCTCTCAGAAGTCGCCTCCAGGGGCTACACCTCCCAGTAGAGCTTTCATTCAGGTGAGAGGGTCCAGCACCAACCTTTGGGGCAGAGGAAGGGGCTTGAAATGGGATTTTCCCCGGGGAGCCAGCAGTCATCAGGCAAGGAGAGCATTGGATACGAGACTGTCCTGGAGCAGAGCCCAGCTGAAAGCCTGTACCTGAGTGAGACAGGCTGGGTGCCAGGGGAGGGGTCCTAGAGTCCCATGGCGTATGGTAGGGTCTAGAGTAAGGGGGAGGCAATAGGATGGAAAAAGGAAGTCCAAGGGACTGAGGAACTGCAGGGAAGGGGGAAATTGATCTGAGAGGGCCATGGAGCCCAGTGGAAAGAGGTAGTTTAGGAAGGGATGGGAGAGAATTTGGACCTCAGTCTAGAATTGAGGACCTACTGATATCTGCTGGGAAGCAGCCAGTCATTTCCAAGCCTCTCTTGCCTGAGAGTGGCCGTCTTACTGTCTGGGCCTCACAGTGTCTGACACCTGCGCGGGGACTTCAGACTCAGCCCAGGCTGTGATTTCAGATGCCTGAGACTCCTGGGCCCTGAGCACTGGTGCAGCCCATGTGTAGGGCTAGCAGGGCAGCAGCAGCAGGACTCTGGGGACACAGAGCTCTGACCTGAGATCCTGAGTAAGAGGCCCCCTCTGGTGGCCCAGCACCCACCACACCACCACCACCACAGGCAGCCAGCCTCATGCAAACCCCACGCACACAGCAGTTTGTCACTCCCTGCTGTTTGTAGGGAGAAAGCCACTTTGTGATTTATTATTTTTATTTATTATTTTTAATAGCTAAAGAAGGCCTTTCTTTCTCAAACATATGTTGCAGGTGTTAAAGACACAGGAGATTAAGAATCTATACCTTAATTCTTTAGAATCTAGGGATTTTTCAAAGCAAAGAAAGGGTTAGTTTTTTGTTTGGTATTAGCAGAGGTCAGAACTTGCTTCCTCACTTCTAACCATGAAAACCATCTGCTTTCCCAGCATAAAAGGTGGAGGAAATGGCTGGGCAGGGAGGTGAGGAGCTGTGGCCCCATTTGGGCTGGCTGGGTACCACAGGGGTAGCGTCAGACTTCCAAAGTGCAGGGTGCCAGAGGCCAGCAAGGGAGTCCCCCTGCAGTATGAATAGGGAGTCCCAGCTGGGGACCGCTGCCCCTCCCAGCAGCCCTAGAGTCCACCCTTGCCCATGCCCAGTGATCCAGCCACATTCCGCCTGATCTTTACCAAGACCCGCCACAGTGGACCCCGCAGGGTAGTGTTCAGCTTGGCCCCTGGCCAGGACTGTCTTAGCTCGCTTGTGTAGCAGCAGCCCTCACCTGAGACACCTTCCCCACACCCTCAGCTGCCATGCTCAGAGCAAACCACACATACTGGCCTGATAAGGCAACCCTTGGGTTCAGAGCACCAGCTGACTTTCTCTTCACCTGTGCTTGTGCGTGTGGCTTTCATTGTAAGCATAAGGATACAGGTCGAGTCCCCTGGGCTCCCTGGCCATAAAGACAGTGCAGCAGTGAGGATTCTGAGTAACTGAAAATGAAGACCGTTAGCGCAGCTGTGTTTAGTGTATCAGTGCCAGAGGCCCTTGGTCTTACACCTGCCTGGTTTACATATAACCAGACAGTGCCATCTAATGCCCCTAAGTGGCCCCCGAGGAGATGCAGACATGGCTGCCAACCCTATGTTACCTCTCTCCCCACTGCCAGCCCCACCTGCAGGGGAAGCCCACCTGCCCTGCCTCCTCTCTCCTCCTCCCCAGGCACCTGAAGGAGATCTCGGAGCTGCAGAGCCAGCAGAAGCAGGAGATTGAGGCTCTGTACCGCCGCCTGGGCAAGCCACTTCCACCCAGTGTGGGCTTCTTCCACACGGCGCCCCCGACTGGCCGCCGGAGAAAAACCAGCAAGGGCAAATTGAAGGCTGGCAAGCTGCTCAACCCGCTGGTGCAGCAGCTCAAGGTCGTGGCCTCTAGCACAGGTCGGCCCGTTGGGAGGTGGGCTGTGCTGGGGCTGGCTGGGAGGAGGTGGGGGACCCTGAGGGTGCCTGGGAGGTAGGCTCTGTGCAGATGTGACATCCCCAGACCTGGAAGAGCATCTGGAGTTTTCTTTCTGGATCCTCTCACTGGAGCTGTGAGATGACTGTGGGCCCTGGGAGGCCCTGGACCTCAGTGTGTGGTGCTTGGAGCCAGGCCTCAGCCCTGAGTGCAAAGGGTGTATCCTCAACCACCCCTGGTCTGTGGGTGTGCCAGGGCACCCAAGATCATTCTTCCCACCTGTTCATCTCTGCAAGATGCAGCCTGGGACAGAGGTGGCTGCTTCCTCTGACCTATATCTCAGGCACATGCCTTTGGGTGAGAAGATGACGGTGTTGTCCTCCTAGACTTGTGAGGGTACCATCTAGTACCTGGGGCTGCTCCAGCCTGGCTCTGGGTAGCATCCATGCAATCAGGGGTTCCTTTGATCATCGTGAGTGGCACTGCAAGGTATACACTGGCCAGCAGCCCCAGCAATCTGGGGTGGAAATCCCATGAACCCAAGTCCCCAGATGTGCCAGGCAGGAAGGCACTGGTGAGTTAAGCACAAACACTCACTAACTGCAAGCCACCTATAAGTTGCATAAGTTATCCAGATTCAGTACCAAGTCCCAGAGCTGAGGGACACTCATTACAGTAAGGTCCACAAGCCACTTTGAGCCCATGTGTGAGCTTGTCACTTATTCACGGGACAGGTCCCAAGTCCGGCATAGCATTGGGTATCAGTAGAGAGGGACCACTTTCTTTGATTGTTCTCAACGTCCCCATCCAGGAGATGGGCCAGCCATGTGCCAGCTGTCTATAGAAGACTCCACACTTCCCCAGGGTCACCCAGCAAAGAGCAGAGAACAGACCCAGCCCGTGCCCACCCCTGCCTGGCGGCACCTCATGGTGCATGTCGCCTCTTCTCCCCTCCCCGCCCAGGTCACTTGTCTGACTCCAGCAGAGGCCCTCCCGATAAGGACCCTGCCCACGCCAGCACGCCCCCGTGTGCGAAGGCAGTTCAGACCCAGCAGCCCTGCTCCGTCCGAGCCTCCCTGTCCACAGACATCTGCTCCGGCTTAGCCAGTGACGGAGGCGGAGCGCGTGGCCAAGGTGATTTCCAGCTTGCCTGTCTCCGAGCATGTGCCAGCCACATAGGGCCTCAGTGGTGTCCCAGGAGCACGCCCATGTGTGTCAAGGGGGTCAGAGTGCAGCCAAGGCTGCTGAGCAGCTTTGCAAAAATTTTTTTTAAAAAAGCAAAAGAAAAGATACAGTCTTTGGATGCAAGAAGAAAATTGTCCCCTCATCACCAGGTCTTGCTGTAAGCAGCTCAGAGGCAGGTGATGGCTTTGTTAGAACGGGCCTTGGGGAGGTGGCCAGGACCGGGAGGGGTCAGCCTGATGACCAGGGACGGGATGGGCCTGGCATCTCCCTGTGGCCTGTGGCACCCATTCCTAGGCACCGGCTGCCCTGCAGCGGAGCCTGATGGTGCTAAACACCAGGTCCTTCCACAGTCCAGGGGACGCTGGGGGACGAGGGCTCAGCTCTGCAGCTGGGAGTTTGGCCCCGAGGAGGAAATGCTGTCACATCAACACTGCCATGGACGGCAGCGGCTGCTCAATAAGGCGCTCTCCTGTCCTCACCATCTCTGTCCAGAGAAATCATGGTGACCCAGGCAGGTGCCCCACCCCTTTCCTCTGGGCCGCTTCTCTTCTGTTCCTCCCGTTGCCTCCTTCCCATTCCATGGTCAGTGGCTGTGGTGCTCGGGCTGGGCTAGGTGGAGCCGTGGATGGTTAGTTGCAAGGCTGGTGTGGCTGTTGGTGTGGAGGAGGAATCGCAGCAACCTATACTTGATGAGTGTCTCTCTGTTTTCTTCCCTTTATATTCATTTGCAGGCTGGACGGTTTACCACCCAACGTCTGAGAGAGGGGCCTATAAGTCTAGTAGCAAGCCTCGTGCTCGATTCCTCAGTGGACCCGTATCTGTGTCCATCTGTCTGTATTTGTTCTTTTGTATTTTCCCACCTCCCAGCCCTTGGTTTTCCCCTCCCCACTCCCTGTCTTCATTTCCTCTCATACATTTCATAGGATGCCCCCCCAGCCCCTGGAAGTCACCCCTCAATAGGAAAGGTGGACCCCAGGAGTCCTTCCTGCTGAATGCCACTGTCTGTGCCCACCCCAGCCCCGATGGCTGTGTGCATGCTCTTGGCTGCGTCCGGGCACCAAAAGCATGTGCAGCGGTGCGCCCGCCTCCACCCAGGCCCCTCCACCCACCCACACGTGCGAGGGCCTTCTGCATTCCTTCCGTCACCTCATTTATTTAATTTTTTTTATGTTGGATATAGTTTTCTTTTCTGTTGTAATTGTGGCCAGTATACCTGTCTGCTGTCCCCCAATTCCAGAGACAACAAAAAGACAACCCCAACCTTCTCTAGATACATGGTATGCTGCACATGTGTCTGGGCTCCGGGAGCATACATGTAGTGACCAACACTGCCCTGAAGACCCCTGCAGGGTGTGACCTCATGCAGAGGCCCAGGCCCAGTATCCAGCCCTATAACCACCCACCATCCCCATGCTCATATACGGAGATGCTAAAAACTGGTCCCAGGAACTGAGGTCTAGCTGAGTGGTAGAACACTTGCCTAGCATGTGCAAAACCCTGGGTTCAATCCCAGCACTACAAGAAGGGGAAAAAACCTGGGGCTTCCCTGCACTGAAATGCAACCCCCTCTATAATCTGCTCAGTCCAGCTCTGAGAGATGAAACTGTTGTCTTACCCTGAGGCTCTTCCTTTGGAGCGGTGTCCTGCCTGGCCCTTGTCCCCTGCCATCCAGCTGGAGCACTTTGCTCGCTGTGTTTCCTGATGACCCATGGGATGTCAGGGAGGGAGTCAGTGACGCAGCTCCTCCAAGCTCCACCAGAACCAAACCCAGTTCCACTCTGGTCTGAGACCCTGGGACTCGCTCCTGGGAGGGCACACCAGCTTGGCCACCCACCATGGTGCAGTATGTTTTTAACCCTCACAGAGGTTGGCCCCCGTAGCCAAGCTGTGGAGTTTTAGGTTTTTGTCTTTTAAACAGAAACATGCAGCTTTTTGGCATTTGGATTGGAGATGCTGGTCTGGGGCACATAACTTTTTGTTTGTACAATAAAGATACATTGTGTTTGTGGGGACCCAGAGGCCACATCTGTAGTAAGCGACCATTGCCATTACCCCACCACCACCTCCATCAGAGACCCATGTGGGCTGCCACTCTCCAGGTGGGACAGGGCGAGGGCCCAGGGCCTCATGGCACTGTCAGGGACTTCCAGTGGCTTTCTGTCCATGTAGTAGGCTATCTTGTTTGAGCCACTAGCAGTCACTAGCATCCGGCTAGTGGCGTGTCTGTCAGGCTTCTGGTCAATTGCTGAGTGAGTTGGGGAGGGGTCTGGAGGGCGTTCTCTGCGTGTTGTCCCATCTTTCCAGCAGGCTGGCCCCATCCTGGTCCCTACTCGCCAGGATGCTTTCTTGCTGTCCCTGGCACATGGGCTGCTTTTGCCAGGCTCATCCCCAGGGTAAGGACACCTGGATCTTTGGATGTCTCGTACCCCCAGAGCAACTGCTGGCCGAGCTTTCCCACTGTGTGTGAGGTGAAGTGCTGTGGTGGTGCCTCTGAGGTCAGGACTGCTGCTCTACCCAAGCTCGTATTTAAAGGCTTTCATTGGTTATACTGAGTCATTGGTCCAAGATTTAAGAATTAAAAATGAAGCACAGCACAGACAAAAATCCAGTGGCCAGGAGGATGGACTGTCTGAGGCAAGTTGGCAGATTGGCTTCAGGTGTGGCATGTGGTGCCCGCCCAGGCCTCACGAGTCCCACAGGCCTTGTGCTTGAGCCACAGCCCTGCCTCTTTCATGTGTGGCCAGTTTAGCCCCACACGGCAGGTCAGGCAGAGCCCAGGTGGGTGCCTGTTCCCACTACAGCACATGGACTGGGAAAGTAACAGCTCGGTCACTCGTCTGCCCCTGCTGCCCTGTAGAGGTGCCCCTGGAAGGGCCCCGTCCCCTTTGCTACTGGCCTCTGGACTGTAGGGTTGGGCTTCTCACTGAGTCCTCCGTCTATCTCCTAGCTCCAGCAGGGGAGCCCTCAGGAGGGGAGAGGGCGGCGGTGAGGTGTGTGGGGACCAAGCATTACAGGTAGGGGACTGGAGGAAAAACCAAAGCCCCATGAGTGCACGAGGACGGCAGCAGTGGGAGGTTGGGAGGAGGAACTGTCCCCACTTGGAGTGGGGCGGCATGAGTAGGTGACTGTGGAAGATGCTAGCCCTGCATGGCCATGGGGCTGCGGGTCAGGTGGTCGTGCTATCAGGAGTGACTGCAACGAATGGAGTGGCTAGAGCCTGAGGTGTGGCAGGGAAGGGGCAGCAGGCCCGTCCAGCACTAGCTTGACACAGCTTAGACTTCGGGGTTTGCTGCTGCAGTGCTTGACATTCCCACTTCCTGGGAGAGAAGAGGCTCCAGGAAAACAAACTGCACTTTAAATTTTGACATGCAGAAAGATGTCGACTTTCATGAAGCTCAGAGAAAAAACAGCCCCAGACAGGATGGTGTGGGCAGGCCAGGTGGTGAGCAGGGTTCTGTCTGGCCTTGTGGGGGCTCCAGAGGCAGAAAGGACCCCAGAGGAGCAGCTGAAGTAGGTTGAGAGAGGGCAGCAACTCCTCCTTGTGGAGGAGCTTGGCGACCGTGTGTGTCCTGAAGGAGCCCAAAAGGAGGGGTCCAGAACCTTAGGCAGCACTGGTGGTTCTGTTGGTCAGAAGCTGTGGCCATGCTCCCTGGATGGCCTTCTTTTGTAGCCGCCCCCTGACCAGGCGAGCACTGGCACTTTCTGGGCCTTTCTCAGCACGCAGGACCTGTGGAGGCTCACGCTGTCTTCTTGTCCCTTGTTTGCATCCAGTTTGGGTCAGAGACACCCTGGGGCCCTCCCAGCCTCCCCGCCCCTCTGCACGTTGGGGTGTTCTCATCCCCCTCTGGTAGGGAGCAGGTGCTAGTTCAACTGTCTAAAGGCAGGCCCTTGGGGACCCAACGCCATGCAGCCCAGGATGAGGTAAAAGTGTCCCCTGACCGCCCCTTGCAGGACCAAGGCATGTCCTTGTTTCCAAATTGAGCTTCACAGGCAATTTGGCAATTCTCTCAGCTTGAGAATGTGAATGCATGATGCAGAGATAGCCTGAAAGGTGTTTGACCCTGGATGCTGGCACAGGGCTGCTGACATCCTGTTGGGTCAGGGCGGCCCCTGGAGGTCCTGAGAGGGGTGAGAAGTCAGATGCAGGCTCTGAGCCGCCTGGTACCAGGAGGGCTGACCCATGGGGTCTGTGTGGGCACTCCTGCTCCTGCTGTTCCTGTGAACTTTGTCAGTTTTTGAACACTGAGATATAAAAAGCACATGTGAGGAAATGCTCCAGGCCTGACCCACTTTTTAAACCCCGTGCCCTAGTCAGACATCCTTAGCGCTGAGTCCTTCAGGCTGGAGGTGTCCTCACTGCCTGCCAAGGGCCCGAATGTTGGTGGGCGCTGGAGCTGCAGAAGGGGGAGGCTGCGGAAGGAGCAGTGTGTGCTTTGTGCCCTAGTGTAATGCAGGGTGGAGCAGTTCCCCAAGGAGACCAGGATGAGCCCTTGTTAAACCTGTCGTGCACCAGGAGGCATCTTTGCCTTGCTGCCGTGGGGGATCTAGCGGGAGCTTCTCCCACAGACACCCTCCAGCGAGCGTGTGCACAGCAGGGCCCAGACAAGGGCGGAGATGCTCTGGAGAGGTGGAGTAAGAGCCGACGGTGGGGCAGTGCTGTCCCAAAGGAGCCATAGGTCCCTGCCCCACCAGGAGGTTGCTGTGCCCTGGGGCCCTTGTCTCAGTGCTGCAGAGTGGAGCTTTGGTGTCAGGGGGCCACACTGAGGGATCTGTGGAGTCACCTGGGGACAGAGTCCAGGAGGCCAGAGCATGGGCGCCAGCTGTGCTGTGGTCACCTGGGGCCCAAGAACAGGAGGACCAGTTGGCAGCTGGCCCATCTGGTGTTCTTCCCAGAATGATAATAGCCAAGAACAAACCCAGAACACAGAGCTTCCAATCACTCCATGAGTTGCCAGGTGGGTGCCAGTGCCTTTCTCTAAAGCACCTGTTGCAGCCCAGCTGTGGGGACCTGGAGAGGTCCGGTCTGTCTGTCCTAGGGCTGTTCCTGTGGGACTGTGGCAGCCCAGACAGGTGCGACCCCACAAAAAGCCTGGGGAACACTGGTGCCCTCCCAATGCCCTGCATTTGAGATTCCAGCCCAAGCCGCAGCCAGACCCCAGGGCCCCCAGCCTTATGCAGAAGACAACACTTTGTCTCAAAAGTGGACCAGAAAAAGAGGTGGCTCTACCTTTCTTATCCTGAAGGATCTGTCTGAATCCCTCCTGCTCCTTTCTTTTTGTTTACTAAAGACTCCAGCAGCACATGGCCTCACTTTCACTATGGTAGGCCCAGAGATTATATAGGGTGAAGTAAGTCGGTCAAATCTATGTGAGCTGGGTTTTGAATCTGGTATACACTGAGCTCGGCTGGGGATCCTGGCCACCATTTGCACGCTGTCTCCCAAGGAGTAGAGGGAAGGCTGATGTTCCCAGGTTTTCCAGGTCCCCAGATGTTCCCAGCCTCAGGGAATGGTGCCGAGCACACGCCCCTTCCTGGGAGCTTGGTGCTGCATAGGCGGGAAAGTGCCCTGGTGTGGGGCGCTGTCGGCTGCAGTGCAGATCCTCAGTTCTAGGATGGCTTTGCTGAGTGACCTTGGGGACGTCTGAGCTCGCCCATGTCATAGTCTCAGCTTCCTGGGAAGCTGTAGGGTGAGCTGGAGTGGCAGGACCTCAGCGTAGCTCCTGGCCAGCCTCAGGTCCCCTGCCTGCAGGCTCTGCCCGATGTTGCTTTCAGTGTCTTCCCTGCCTGAGAGACACCAGGCTGCCTCTGGACAGTGGGGACAGATCCGCTTAGTGTGCTCCAGAAACAAGGAGGCCTCGCCCTGTCCCAGCAGGGAAACAGACTTTTACAGAAGAGGCAGCAGTGCACCCCAGAATCAGTTAGCCCTCCCGTGTCACTGCCTGATACCCCTGTCTGACCTCATCCACAGCAGCCATCTGGGATGCAAAATTGGCCTACGACCTGCAAAACAATGTATCTTTTTGCACTTGGGAAACCTCCACTGGGCTCGGCTGCCGGCCAGCCCAGGCAGTGCCCAGCTCCCGTTGGAGGCCTTATGGCTGACTCCGTGGGTTTTCCTGCCTCAGTTGGTAGTGCTCCCCAAAGCCTGGCTCTTCAGAGCCAAGGGGTGTGCTTTGCTTTTAGTTTTTTTCTTTCCTTTTCTTTTCCTTTTTTTTTTTTTTTTTTTGCTTTTCTTTTTTCTTTCTCTTTTTCTTTTTCTGGAATATGCTTCTAGAGACAAACACTTCTCCCGAAGCTTGGGGATTTGCCCTGGCACCTCTGCCTCCTCAGCGAAGCCTGTGAGAGCCTGCACACTAACTCTGGGGGCGCCAACCCCGTTAGCCCAGGCCGGGCCAGCCCTCCTCCGAACTGCTGCCTGTGTCTGTCCCTCCCCGCACACTGACAACTCTGCTTAAGTGTGGTAGCGTGACTGGTGTGTTCCGTTCTGCCTAACCCTGTGGTCTTGTGTCGTTTGTTTTTCCCTTACAGGGTCAGCCCTGAAGCGTCTCTGCCTAGGCAAAGAACACAGCAGTAGTAATTATCTGGGTTTTTTACCTCCTTTGTCCCCTCTCATCGCATGGGCTTTCTCATGGCTAGTGCGCAGCAGGGTGGCGTGCTCTGAGCCCGCCCCGCGGGCTCTGCTTCGCTTCTGCCTGGCAGGGTAGCTGCCTGTAGCTCCCTTTGTGTCTCCATGGCTCCTAGAGTTTGTGCGGCCTCGCCAGTTAACATCTAACAGGCTTGTCCTTCTCTGGAACGTCCACAAATTACCATTCATTAATTGGCTCCTTTTCCAAAACCGTAGGAATCAGTATTTCTTTGAAGTGCTAAAGATGAGTGCTTCCCCCGAGGAGAGATACGAGGACCGAATGGGTATTAGTCTACCTGGGCCACTCACACCTCTCTCATCTTTTCTTCTCTTCTCTCTCTCTCCCCCTCTCTCTTTCTCTCCCTCTTGCTCCTTTTTAAAATTTTTTCAAAGTTTTGTTTTTCTTTCCTGGCTGAAGTTTTCATGTAGAAATAGCTCTGTGTATAAAATCCCATCACTAATCTCCAGTCGTTTGTGTCCCTGCCTTGTCATCGCTAGCCACTAAAGTGTACTACATTTCAGAGCAGCTTGTTTGAAGAGATGGTCATTAGTTTTTGGTAGCGTTTTTATTAGTGCAGAAAAAAACTTTTAAATCGGCTTGTTCAAAATTGCCAACTAGAAATGATGTATGTAGGGGAGAAGGAAGGAAGAGATAATTTAAAAAAAAAAAATTTAAAACCCTTGCGTACATCATTTTAAAAAAAACTTTGAATGCAGCTGATGAGCATGGGGCTCCAGGCTCCCACCTCTGTACAGCAGCCAGCCTGAGCAGGTGGAGCCTCTTCACGGCTCTCTGTTCTTCCCCAGGTGCTCTGGTAAGGGAAGTGCTGTGGTCTGGTTTTGAATTCCAAACACTAGAGCATTAAAATTCACTCGTGCGAGTGCAAATCATGCAGGCTGCTTGGGGGTGCTGAGCACCCTGCCAAGTGTTCCGGCCTCTGCTTTGCTTCCTTTTACCCTGAGGATGCGGAGGCCAGATAGAGCCCAAGGAATCGAACACTCTCCCTGGGACACCAGTGCTGTGACTCTGGTGGGATGGCAGAGGTGAGCACAGAGAGAATTCTGAACGGAGGCTTCCAGCTGTGTGGGTTCTGTCCCCTGGCCTATCTTATGAGATGGGTGATAGCCAACTGGCATAGCCAGGGCACTCACAGCCGTGGAAATGCCCTACCGTGGCTAAAACTGGGCAGCGAGGCCCTGTGATCCCGACCACCTCTTGAAGCAAGGTGTTACCTGACAGAAGTGAGGCCATTTTCTTGGCCCTCACATAAAAATGACAGAAGCCAGCCCAATAGTGGTGCTGGGCGAGTGTGTGGCATCACCAATCCTGGCCTGTATGTGACTCCCTAGGGTCCTCCACCAGCAGCCTGGCCCCAGGCCCCGAGCCGGGTCCCCAGCCCACCCTGCATATCCAGGCGCAGGTGAACAACAGCAACAACAAGAAAGGGACCTTCACCGACGACCTGCACAAGCTGGTGGATGAGTGGACGACCAAGACGGTGGGGGCAGCGCAGCTGAAGCCCACGCTCAACCAGCTAAAGCAGACGCAAAAGCTGCACGGCATGGAGGCCCCCAGCGAGGTGCGGGCTGTGAGTACAGGCGGTACGGCTCTGCCGGGGCGCGGGGCAGTGGGCATTGTGGCTGAAAGTAGTTGCTGGCATCCTGCATGCCGGTGCTTTGCCTTCATGATCAGAGTTTGACCACAGTCCTTCAAGTTAGGCTTTCTGCTCTTATACAGTGGGAGGCAATGACTTGCCTGTGGTCCCCAGCAGGTGGAGGGCACAGACTACGCTGGGACTGTGACGTTAAAGCTTAGCTACCGCAGAGGCCTCAGCCTGGGCAACCTGAGCCTTGCAGCCCACAGCTGGCAGGTAGCCTCGCCTTGGGGGTCGGACACATCGCCACCTGTGCTCCGTCTGCCCCCAGGCTGGTGAAGGGAGCGAGAGTGCACATACATCACCTTCTCATAGCAGCCAGCAGCAGGATTTGGCTCCCATGCAGGCAGCCAGCAAGCGGGAGGGCAAGGAGTTGCTGTCACATCTTGACGGTGTGCATTCTCATGTCAGGACTCATTGGAGGAGTTTGTTAAATATTGGGGTTATTTCCACCTTAAATGTTTAGTAAGTTCTTAGGTAAAGTTATCTGGGCTGTGGTATTTTGTTGTTGTTAGTGTGGGAGACATCCATCCATGAGCTTTTGCTTTGAAAAATTTTGAACACACAAGTTGAAAATCTGCAGTGCCGACCTACGCTATGTTTGGTTGACATTTTACTATATTTGTTGCACATCTGTTTGTCCCTGGAAGGGAAGGTTTTCATTAGGGATTTGGTTCCTTCTACAGTTTTAAGGTCATTTGGATTTTCTGTTTTCTTGACAGTCTTGTGAAGTTCTGCTTTCCTAGCAATTGCTACTTCTCCACTGAACTTACCTAAAGTTTCAAATCAGTTGCCATATAATTGCTCGTAATAGCTTTTGTTTTTACAGTTTGTAGGATTTGTCTTCTTATTCTTTCCAGATATTAGTTATTGGTGATCCCTCCCCCGTCTCCTTAGTGATTTATAGACTGTATTGGCCTTTCCCAAGAACTTTGATAATATTCTTTATTGTATGCTTAATTAATTTCCTTTTTTTATTTCTTTCCTTTTGTCTTTGGCTTAATCTTGTTCTGGACAGTTTCTTATGATGTGTAGTCTGTTGGTTACTACATTCAGGCTGTTGAATTCCCTCTAACTGCATTGCAAAAGTTTCAATACATAGCATTTTCGCTATTCTTCATCTCAAAATAGTTTGTTATTCCCATTATGATTTGAAGAGCACAAATTTTTCTAGTGACCTTTTTATTAGTGTTTTTTAGTTTAGCTACACTAATGTGCTTTTAATTCTTTGAAGTTTCTGGAACTTTCTTTTGACCCATGTTGTCAACTCTTGTTGCTGTTCCCTTGATACTTGAGCAGAATCTGTTTTTTGTTTTTTGTTTTTTGCTTTTTAAGTAATGGTACTAGAAATTAACCTTGGGCCTTTGTACTGAGCCACATTCCCCAGCCCTTTTGAATTTTTTTAATTTTAAGACAGGATCTCACTGAGTCACTATGTTGCCCAGGCTGGGCTCAAATTCATGATCCTCCTGCCTTGGCGTCCCAGAGTGCTACAGTTAGGTGTGTGTGTCCCCATGTCTGGCTAGAGCTGAATCTGTGTCATCCCCTCTCCACATCCACATACCCAAACTACATCACCCATATGTCTCTTCTGAACACCTGCAGATCCCTCCTGACAGTTACACCTCTGTTACTCAGCTTTCCCTTACTAGGCCAAAAATCATGTGCACAGTATAAAGGAGAATGAAAGGGTTTATTTTGGCTCAAGGTTGCAGATGTTTCAGTCCATGGTTATCATGGTGAGGGTATGTGGTGGAACAAAGTGGTTACTTCTCATGGTGGACAGGAGAGAGACAGAGACCAGAGACTGGCTATACCCCTCTTCCAAGGTATCATTCCCTACTTCCTTCAGCCAGTGACCTTCTTCCTCCAGCCAGGCCCCAGCTCCTAACAATCTATTCAGCCATGAACTCAGTCCCTTTAGGTGTCAAGCAGTAGATGAGTCCATTGATGATGTTAGCACCAGTGCAATCCAGTCACCTTCCCAAAGCCCTGCCTCTGAGCATGTGAGCCTTTGGGGGATGTTTTTAATTTAAACCATAATAACCTTCATAAGGCTAGACTCCTCCAATCCATTTTCCATGGAATTACACTATTCTGGGACAAAGTTAGTGACTCCAAATATGACCCCAGGGCCTTGTAGAGTCTACACCCTGAACCTGGGCTCCAGCCACACCAACTATTCCTGTGTTCAAACATTCTGGATTCTTACTAAGTACTTTGTATGATAAGGCATATATATACATATATGATAAAATGTGCCACTTTAACCATTTTTATGTATATAAAGGATTTGGGTGGAATTAAGCGCATCCGTATAGTTATGCAATGTCACCTTCCATTCACAGAAAGTTTTCATCTTCCCAAAGAGGCATTCTGTCCCCATTAAACACTAATTTCCCGTTTCACCTCCCCCAACCCTGGCATCCACCCTTCTGCTTTCTCTATCTGTGAGTTTGATTATACGTGGGTCTTTGGATGCAATCTCATAGTATGTGGTCTTTTATGACTCACCTAGTTCACTTAGTATGTCTTCATATTGTGGAATGTATAAGAACTCCATTCCTTTTTATCTCTGATGTGTTTATTATTGTAAACTTCACATAACAAAGCTTACCATCTTAACATTTTTAAGTATACAGTTTTTAAGTGTAAAAACCGTAACATTTTAACTGTATAAACATTTTAACTGTGTAAGTATAAAACATTTTAACTGTATAAGTATAAAAACTGTAACATTTTAAGTATAAAAACTGTAACATAAGTATAAAAACTGAACATTTTTAAGTATACAGTTGAGTGGCGTAAGCTACATTCATAATATGGTGTAGCCATCACTACTGTCTGTCTCTAGAATTCCTCTCGTCTTATGTATTCATTTGTGTCATGACCAAACGCCTAAGATAAACAACGGAGAGGGGAAGAGTTTATTTCAGCTCACGCTTTCAGAGGTTTCCCTACAGGAGCAGCTGCTTAGTTGCTGTTGGTTTGTGGTGAGGCAGAACCGCGGCAGGAGGATGCAGTGGAGGAAGGCTGCTCACCTTAGGCAGCCAGGAAGCAGAAAGAAGAAAGCCAGAGAGGGAGGGGCTGGGGACCAGACAAAGTCCCCAGGGTCACAGCTCCACGATCCACTCTCTTCAGTGAGGCCCTATGTCCCGTTTCTGTCCCTTCCCAGTAATGCCACCAAATTCCAATCTCATCAGTGGGTTAACCCACTTGTTAGAGCCCTGGGGACCCAGTCACTCCCCTAAATCCCATCTGCTATCAACAAAGCGACGTCTCAGTCTGAACGTAACATCTTCCAAACTGAAATTTGTCCCCACTCAGCAATAGCTCCTCATTACTCCGGCCCTGGGCCCTGGAAACCAACATTCTACTTTTTATCTTTATGCATTTGACACTGTATTACCTCAAGCATGATACAGTAGCCATCTCTGGCTGGCTTGTCTCCCTTGATGTTTTCAAGGATCCTCCATGTTGCAGCATGCATCTGAATTTCCTTCCCTTTTTAAGGCTAAATAATTCTGTATATACAGCCCACATTTAGTTTATCCATCCATTGATGGGCACTCTAGTTCTTAATATATTTTGCTAGTGTAACAATATTGTGATAAACAAATACCCCTTTGGGCCAGGGATATAGCTAAGTGGCACAAATAACCTGCCTGGCAAGTGCAGGGTCCTGAGTTTGAGTCCAGGTACCAAAAAAACAACAACAACAAATAACCCTTTTAAGTCCCTGCTTTTTTTTTTTTTAATCTGAGAATCAAACTCAGGACCTCATGCTTGCCAGGCAGGTGCTGTTAAGTCCCTGCTTTTGATCCTTTCAAAGATATGCCAAGAAGTAGCATTGCTGGATCACTTGGCACTTCTATTTTTAATATTTTGAGGAATCTTCAAACTGTCTCAATCAGCAGCTACCATTTTACATTCCCAGCAACAGTACATAAGGGTTCAGTTTTCCCCTGTCCTCACCAACACTGGTTACTTTCTGGTGTGTTGATAGTGGTCTTCCTGGGAGGTGTGAGGTGGTGTCTTGTAGCTTCCATTCACATTTCCCTAGTGACTAAGTATTGGACATCTTTTCATGTGGTTATTGGTCACTTTCTTTTGGAAAATGTCTGTTCAGTTTCTTTATCCATTTTTGAAGTGGATTTTGTTGTTGTTAATGAGTTGTAAGAACCTATGTTTTGGATATTAATCTTTTAAGAGATGTATAATTTACAAAAATGTTCTCCCATTCTGTCAGCTGCCTAGTGCCTTTTAATACGTAAAGGCCTTTAAATTTGTCTTTTTCCTTCTCTTACTGGTGCCTGTGGTGGTATGTGCAAGGATCATTACCAAGTCTTTCATGAAGTTTTCCAAGAGTTTCATGCCTTCAGCTTTTACATTTGGATCTTTGGTCCACTTTGAGTGAATTTTTGTATAGGATTAGAAAAGGGTCCAGCTTCATTCTTCTGCATGTGTATATACAGTTTTTCACAGCACCACTTGTTGAAAAGATCATGCTTTCCTCATTGAATGGGGTTTTTACTTTTGCCAAAAGTCATTTGAGGGCTGGGGATGTAGCTCAGTGGTAGAGCACTTGCCAAGTATGCTTGAGGCCCTGAGTTCAATCCCAGCCATATGAAAGTTTATTTCTGGGCTTTCCATTATATTCCATTGGTCCAGCTGTATGTCTTTATTTCAGTTCCACACTATTTTGATTACCATGTCTTTGTAGTAAGCTTTGAAATTATACAAGTCCTGTACTTGTTTTCTTTTTCAAAAGTGACTGAGATTTAGAGTGCTTTGAAGATTCTGTATGAAGTTTTAGGATGGATTTTTCTACTTCCAAACAAAAAGGTTATTAGAATTTTGATAAAGACTGTATTGAGCCTGTAGGTCATTTCATGTAGACTGCATTGAGCCTGTACTACATTTCATGTAGTATTGTTGCGTTTTAACATTTTAAGGTATTATCTTCCAATACTGGGGATTGAACCCAAGGCCTCACATATTCATGCCTGCTAGCCAAGCTGTCTGTCACTGAGCTACATCTCCAGCCCCTCTTCCAGTTCTTGAACATGAGGTTTTGTTCATTAATTTATGTCTTTAGTTTCTTGGACTTCATTCCCTTTTTTTTGCTAACAGTATTCCATTGTTTGGCTATGTCATCTAGTGTTCATCTATTCATTAAATGTTTGGCTCTTGCGTTGTTTTCACCCTTTGGCTATTGTGCGTAATGCGTAATGCAGAACACGGGTGTACAAGTACTGGAGTCCCTGCTTTTGATTGTTTTGGCTTTAAACTCAAGAATGGAATTGCTGGATCCTGTGGTAATTCTATGTTTAGCTTTCTGTGGAGCCTCCATACTGTTGTCCATAGCAGGCAAACCATTTTATATTACCACAGACAGTGAATAAGGATGTGCTGATTGTCCACAACTTTGCCAGTGCTTGTGTTCTCCCTTCCTTTAAAGAAGTCATCCTAATGGATATGAAATGGTATCTTATTGTGGTTTTGATTGCATTTCCCTAATGACTAAGATATTGAACATCTTTCCATATGCTTATTGACCTGTTTCTTCTTTGGAGAAATATCTGTTGAAGTCCTTTGCCTAGTTTTGATTTAGGTTGTTGGACTTTTGTTGTGAAGTTGTAGGAATTCTTTATACATACTGGCTACTAATTATCAGATACATGACTTGAAATTACTTTTTTCCATTCAATAGGTTCTCTCCCATTTTCTTGATAGTCTCTTTTGGTCTACAAAGCTTTAATTTTCATGAAGTCTAGTTTATCTGTTTTTCTTTTTTGCCTATCCATTTTGCATCACATCCATGGAATAATTTCTAAACACAATGTCATAATTTTTCTGTGTCTTCTCCTCCTCCTCTTCTTCCTCTTCTTCTTCTTCCTCCTCCTCCCCCTCCGCTTCCGCCTCTCACCCCTTCCTCTCCCCTTCTTCCCTTTCCTCCCTTGCCCTCCTGTCCCCTTTCTCATCCTCATCTTCCTGCTCCTTCTCCCCTCCCCTTCTCCTTCTCCTTGTCCTTCTCCTTCTTATCTCACTATATACCCCACACTGGCCTTGAGCTCACAGTGATCTTCCTCCCTCAGCCTCCCAAGTGCTGGTATTATAGGCATGAGCCACCACACCAAGCTCTGTGCCTTCTGCTAAGAGTTTTATAACTTTAGCTTGTATAGTTAGGTCAGTTTTTTCATATAGTTTCATTTTCTTATATGTGAATGTCCCAGTTTTCCCAGCAGAAATGTATTTAAAATGTTATTTTCCTATTGAATGGTTTTGGCACTCTCATTGAAAATCACTGGCCATGTATGCAGGAGTTTATTTTGAATTCTGTTTTCCATTTCATTGGTTTATATGTTTATACTTTTGCCAGTATCACCCTGTTTTGGTTGTTGTCATTTTATAGTAAATTTTAAAATCAGGCTAGGAATATAGCTCAGTGGAATTGCGCCTGCCTGGCAAGCACGAGGTCCTGAGTTTGATTTCCAGTACCTAAAAAAAAAAAAAAAGAAAACCCAAACAATACCATTGGGCTGGGGATATATCTCAGCGGTACAAGTGCCTGCCTGGCAAGTGCAAGGTCCCAAGTTCGATTCCTGGTAACCAAAAAAAAAAAAAAAAACCAAAAAGGAATATATTTAGCCGGGTGTGGTGGCACACACCTGTAATCCCAGCACTCAGGAGGCTGAGGCAGGAGGATCATTGTGAGTTCGAGACCAGCCTGGGCTACAAAGTAAGCTCAAGGCCAGCCTGAACTGCACAGGCAGACCCTGTCTCAAAAAGACAAAATAAATAAAATGAAATCAGGAAGTATGAGTCTTCCAGCTTTGTTCTTTTTCTAGATTGAGAACTAGAAATCTGAAACCTCTCAACAAAGTAATCCAGGACCAGGTGGCCTTATTGGTGGATGTTACCAAGCATTTAAGAATTAACACCAATCTTCTTAAAGTCTTACAAAAAACTGAGGCGGGAAGCTTCCTAATTCATTCTATAAGGCCAGCTAACCTCACTGATAACAAAGCCAGAAAATGGCATCTCAAGAAAAGAAAACTATAACCCAATTCCCCCAATAAATATTGATGGTTTGTGTTTTCTAGGAATTTGTCTATTTCATTTAAGATAGCCAGTTGGGTAGCCAAAACTTTGTCGAATTTGTTTTTTGTTTTCTAAGGACCAACTTTTAGTTTCATTTATTTTTCTATATATTTTTTATTCTCCATTTTATTTATCTCTGCTGTAGTCTGTAGTAGTTCCTTCCCTTTGCTAGGTTTAGGTTAATTTGCTCTTTTCTAGTATTTTTAGGGTATACATTTAGAGTATTGACTTAAGAACTTCCTTGTTTAGAAATAGAAATGTTATTTCCTTTCTGATAATTTCTTTGGCCTTTTGGTTATTTAAGAGTGTTGCTTAATTTCTACATATTTTTGAGTTTTGCAGTTTTCCTTTTGTTACTGGCTTCTAATTTCATTGCGTTGAAAAGATATTACATATTTTTAAAGTCTTTTTAAAGTGTGCTAGACTTGTGTTGTGGCTTAACATATGAGGAATATTCCATGTGCAGTCAAAAGCAATGTGTATCCTGTAATATATGTTGGGGCTAATTGGTTCATGATGTTGATCAGGTCTTTTCTTTCTTTATTGATCTTCTGTATGGCTGTTCTACCTATAATTGAAAGTGAAATAGTTAAACCTCTAACTATTATTGTAGAACTTTTTCTTGCTTCAGTTCTTTTGATGCCTGCTTCATGTGATTTGGAACTTTGTTATTAGATATGTGTATATTTATAACATATCTTCTTGATGAGTTGAATCTTCTGTCTTGTTTTGTCTCTTACAACCTTTTTTGTTTAAGTGTAAATAAGGAAAAAGTTTTGCCATCTAACTGTATGCTTTCTCTATGTCTTATAGGCTTTCATTCTTTAATTCCTACATTACTGCTCTTAAAAAATTAGGTTTTTTGTTTTTATTTTGCTGTGTAACATTTTTATTCCCTTCTTTATTTACTATATATGTTTCAGTTGTTTTTCTAGTGGTTACCTTGGAGTTTACAGTTAGCATCTTCACCTTTTCACAGATTACTTTTAATAGTAATATTCTGCCCTTTATATCTCCATCTCTTCCTCTTTATATTGTTTTTGCTGCAGGTTGCATCTTTATACATTGTGTGTCTGTTAAAATTGATTTGTAATAATCATATAATGCATTTGCCCTTTAAATCATATGGAGGAAAAAGAGGAATTACAAACTAAAAGTGTCATAATACTGTCTTACTTACTTCCTTATGTAATAACTTCAGTTACTTTCTATTGACCCTCATTTTACCTTGGAGGACTACCTTCCTTATTCCCCTTCTCCCTTCCTTCTTTCCTTCCTTTTCTGTGTATGTGTTTCGGGGAGGTGGATACTCAGGATTGAACTCAGGGCTTTCACACTGAGCTACAAACCCCAACTATTTTATTTTTTATTTCGAGACGTGGTCCCACTAAGTTACCAAGTTGCCCAGGGCGGGCTCAAATTTGTGATCTTTCATTTCTGGTAGGAAACATATTTTAGCAACAATCTCTTGGGTTTGTTTATCTAGAAGTCTAAATTTCTCTTTTATTGGGGCTGGGGATTTAGCTCAGCGGCAAAGCGCCTGCCTGGCAAGCGCAAGGTCCTGAGTTCGGTTCCCGGTACCGGAGAAAAACCAAAACAAACAAACAAAAAATTTCTCTTTTATTGTTGAAGGATTGTTTTGCTGGATATAGAATTCCCAGTTGACTGTTCTTTCTGCACTAAATATATCTCCTTACTGTATCTGGCCCCCGGTCACTGACGAGGAGTCACCCTGTAACCTTATTGAGGGTCTCTTGTAAGTGACAGATTGCTGCTGCTACGTTGCTGCCTTCAAGTTCCCTATTTCTCTTTGGCTTCTGATAATTTGACTATACTATATCTCTCATGTACTTTTAATTTTGGTTATGGTAATTTTTTAGCTGAAGAATTTCTACGTGTTTTTCCCCACACCTGCTGTTTCTTAAAAAAAAAAAAAAAAAACCTCCGACCCTACCCAAATTCTCAATCTTGTTTCTTCACATAGTACTTTATAGTTTTCTCCCATTATTTTTTTCTGTAATGCCTTGTTTTTTCTTTGAGCTCTTGTTTTTACATTATGCATAGGACACTGTATCTAAAAGTTAACCTGCAAAAAGAATTTGAGGTCTAGTAGTAAGTTTTTCATTATTGCTTTAATTTGCCTTTGAGCACTTTTAATATTCTTCGCAGCTCTCTCGTATATTGTCAAGTCAAGGATATTAACCATTTAAAAGCTGGTTTATCTTTTTACTGTTGATTTGTGGTAGTTTTTAATATCTCTTTTGCCCTAAACTATATAGATACATTCTACCAATGTGTGGCTTTCCCCCACTTCTTTAATAGTGAAAGTGATGGTATAAAAGTTTTAGTATTATTTTTTTCTAGGACCTTGATAGTTTTAATTTTATCGCATTCAGGGCTGTGGGCCGTCACAGTTAACTTTGGTATATGGCTTGGCATAGGATCGGTCGGGTGTTTCCCATATGCCTGTCAGCTTGTTCTGGCACCATCCTTTCCCAGACGAACTGCGCAGACGTTTGTCAAGTGCCTGTGCATGAGTGGGTCCATCGCTGAACTTGTCCTTTTGTTCTCTTTAACTATTCTTTTGTCTTTCTCACAATACTCACTCTCTTATTACTATAGCTTTGGAGTAAGTTTAATATTTGGTAGTGCCAGACTGCTATTGAACCTTTCCAAGAATTTCTTGATTTTCCTAGGTCTTTAATGTTTGCATATCTATATTTTTTTAGATAACCTCACTGGGATTTGATCGGAAGTGTGTTGTCTGTTGATCAACTGGGTAAAATTTGACATATGAATGATAGTACATGCTCCTGTGAACTTGGTGTCTCCCCATTTATTTACATCTTCTTTGGTTCCCTTCAGTGTAAAGATGTCTCACATTTTTCATTAAATTTATCCTGAGGTAGTTATTGATCCTGCTGTTATAAATTGCATTGTTCTTTCAATTTTATCTTCTAGGTGTGTGTTACTGATATACGGAAATGTGGTTCATTTTTCTCCCTAGTAGCCTGCACTCCTGCTAAATTTATACATTAGTTCAAGAAATCATTTTGGCCGTTCTTGTAGGGTTTTCTCTGTGTACAGTCTTGGCATCTGTGGATAAGGGTAGTTTTCCTTTTCCTTTTTTTGCTGCCTGGGGAGGGAGGTCATTGGCAGCTTTGACTAGAAGCAAGAAGGAGAATAGGGGGAATCATTTGGTCTTCGCCGTCTGCAAGGCTTAGCTGCTGACCTCCTAAAGGCCCTGTGCAGGTGGAGGCCCAGCTACTGAGTGAGCCTTCATGAGATATTAATTTAATAAAGTACTAAAGTAGACCTTGGCAAATTCCCTCCCTGTGTCCATGGAGAGCACCAAATGGGTGTTCTCCTGCCACAACCCGAGTCCTGCAGTGAGGCTTTTACTGCAGTGAGGTGGGGCAATTCCCAGTGGGGCAGCAGCCTGGCATTCCTGGGACAAACGCCACTTACAGTTCCTGGTTCACTAGCCAGCATTTTGTTCAGGATGTTGAAAACCGCAGGCCTTGGATGCCTTTCCTCAAAATAGCCCTGCAGGTTTCTGTATAGTGAGGTGCAGTTTGTGTGAGCCCTCATCTGCTCCTGTCCCTGTCCTTCAGATCTTCTCCATGAGGCCCACACCACAGAGGGCGGCCCAGGATCCCTCCCCGCACATTTGCCCTGCCCCTCACAGAAGTGCCCGCTCCCACACAGCTCCTGGGCTCTTCTCAGCACTCATCATTTCACAGGACGGTCAGAGGAGACACTGGTGCCAACTGCATAGAGCGGTGGAGGTCACTTGTGGCCAGGCTGGATCTTTCAGGAGCAAGGGAAGGAAGGCTGCTGTTTCCCAGCTCACATTGTCATTTTGGAGTTAGCCTTGGGGATGCTTCTTGGTGCAGGCCCAAGGACCACTTTGTCCTGAGGATGGAGAAAGTTCAGGGACTGGAGGGCATGCGAGGAGGCCAACTGATTGCAGCCCCACATACCTTTCTTTTCTTATGTCTGTCTTCTAGATGACCACACCTCGAGCAGGAATGGGGATGCCATATCTGGCCGCAGCACCTGGCCCTCTGTCCACCGCAGCCATTCCCGGAGCTATCCCGGCCCTGCCTGTGCCCACACCAGGTACTGCCCACTCCAGCCTCCCAAGCCCACCCTGTGCACTGCTTCTGGGTCAGTACGGAGGCCTGTGCCCAGCTCCAGTGCCCTGGGGGCCCTGGGGAGCCCAGGGGAGCCCGCCAGGGGTTTGGGGCAGCTGGAGCCCTGCCCAGGTACCTGTCCTGCCTGTGTTCCTGTGGTCACCTGCTGTCAGCACCCCGAGCCACCGGCTGCATATCACGTAGCCCAGTGCGATTGTGGGTTGGCCTCTGCGTGCCTCCCGGCTATGAGGGCCAGTGGCCACAGGGCAGCGCCGACCACAGGAGCAGCCTCCCTTACTGCTTAACACCCTGATCGATCTCAGCCCTCATGGTCTGCACACCTCTGTCCTCAGTTGGAGGTTGGAACCTGGTCATCCACTCTGTAAAAGTACAGTATCTTGAATTCCAGTTTTTCTGTTCCCTGAAAGAAAAATCAGAAAAGTTTTATTTCATTTATAGTTGGCTTTGCTTTAATATCTGTACTGTGTTAAGTTACAGAGATCTGAATGGTTTACAAAGCTGAAGCCGAAGTTTGACCCTCAGTTTTCTATTGTAAATGCCTTTTTAGAAACAAAGAAAATTGAACCAGTGCTCTTGAATACTGAGGAGCTCACTGCTAGATGAGCTCGGCTTGGTCCTCAGTGGAGCAAGGGTTTCCTGGGCTTATCAGTGACTGAGAGGCCCTCCGGGCAGGGCGTGTGTGCAGTAAGGACCATCAGCAGCTTTTTTTCTCCGTGAGGACCCTGCCAGACAATGCCACGAGCGCAGATGCCCCGGTGGCGGCAGGCCGCTGGGGTGCCTTGCAGAGGTGCGCCCTGCCCCTTCCGCTCAGGGGCCTCCCACCCCTTGCCTTCCTTTTCCATGACCTCTGCGGGAGCGCAGCAAGCCCTGCAGTTCCCTCCCGAGGCCACACTGCTGAGGGGAGGACCTTTCTGCAATTTCCATGGGCACCGCCCCACAGGCATAGCATGGCCCCAGGTGGAGGTGACAGCCCCCACTGTGCCCTGTACCTCTTGTACTTACTAGACCAGCTAGATTATTTTAGTTTTAATATCCTACCCACCCATTCAGTTAGAAATGAATTTAACAGGGAACTGTGCAGGATCCTCTGCCAGGGCATCCACTGCAATGAAGGATTTCTGTGGTCTGTGCCTGGTCCGAGGATCGCGTGGACCTGTTTCTCGATGAAGCAGAGGCGGCCCTCTCCCGCTGCCCCGCATGCCTCAGTCCTTTCCTCCTACAGCAACGGCAGTGGCACGGGATCCCCAAGAGATTGTGTATGTGAAGGAGAAAAATAAACATTTTTGCTTGAAAACACTGTGAAACAACATCATTTTCTTACCCTCTATCCACGTAAAAGCCAGGCTGACCAGCCTTGTAGAGAAGAGAAGAGTGGGGAGCCAGGGTGGCTTGTCCCAGGTTCTGCGCTGAGCCTGGAGCAGGGCTGAACTCACACTGGGCGAGAGCGCTAATGGGACCAGGGATTGAGCCCCAGGCCTCTGGCGGGGCTGCCTGTCCCCCAACACTGCACCTGCAGGGTGTGACGCAGGTGCCCAGGATACCAGGCTTTGCCAACCCCCTATGTCTGAGCTACTGTTAGAAGTGCCGATGGAGGGGTGCGTCTCACGGTCATGTGGACTGCGTCCCCACCCTGTCCCTGTTGGTGGTGGCTCCCACAGGCCAGGCTTACATGACTCCTGGTGGGCTAGGACTGGGCAGGCGGGATCCCCTCTTTCAGATTCTTATCCAGAGGAGGACTTGGGGCTGTGGTTACCCTGGGTCATGTGAAGGGTGCTGAGCACAGGGCTATAGGGAATGTGGTGGTTTGGGGAAAGGATCACCTCGTGTGGTGCCTGAGCTGCTTTTTCTTGCATGTGCGTTGTGAGCCTGGCCCGGACCACTCTGAAGTCTGCCATCCACCTGGGCCCCTGCAGCTAGGGGTGGCTGCCTGTGTGGCCTTGCTGCCTTCCTGTTTTTGTTTTGTTTTGTTTTTGGTACCGGGAACTGAACTCGGGACCTTGCACTTGCCAGGCAGGCGCTTGTGCCGCTGAGCTATCCCCGGCCCTGCCTTCCTGTTAAGATGCAACAGCAGCCTTCACAACTCTGCTTGGGGGGAACTTTCCATCCCATAGTCAGCACACAACCCTGCAGCTACCTCACAGTGCCTTACCTTGGCACTACCCTGGGGTGGGGACGTTGGTGGTCTTTCGTCTCTCCTAGCTGCCCAAGGGTCCGGAGGGTAACTCACGGCCAGGCACTCTGGTTTTGTGGTCATTCTGCATGCCTGGCTGTCACAGGGAGGAAGATGGCCGGATAACAGGCTGGTGGGCTCTGTGCTGAGCGCAGGACTTGGTATGGGGCGTGGTCATAGAGACTGGCCCAGCTCTGGCCTTGTCCTTCCATCTCTGACTCGGCAGCTCCCAGGACAGCGGGCCAGGTGCCCAGGCAGGATGCGCAAGGGCACTGGGCCTGGTCCCGGGCGGGGCTGAGCCGCAGAGGCCCATAACAAGCGAGCTGTGGCGGTTTTGTTTTCCAGATCCCGAGAGCGAGAAACCCGACTGACAGGCACAGGCACCACCAGGCCCATGTCGCATCATCCAGCGGCGCTGTGACAGACCTTCCGGGCCAGCCCCTCCTCAAGTCCACTTCACACTGTTTTGTAACCACTTTCTAAGCATTTTTTATTCACAATTGGAAACACAAATGTAATGCAAGAATAAAAAATATTTTGGGGGAGAAAGGACTTGGTTTTTCAAACTTTCTCCTTTGTGGTGGCCATCAGGCAGGCAGGTGGTGCAAACTTGAGAGGGGTGGAGCAGGGGGACATTTCCAGAAGCCTGGCTTGTCCAGGACAGCCTGCCCACTGTCACCCCCGAGCCACCCTCTGGCACAGACTCAGGTCTCCTTTGCTCACACAGCTCAGTGATCTTCTATCTTCTGACTGGTGTCCAGAGCCCTAAGTTACCCACCCACCAGCACCACAGCATTTTGTGGAAACTTGAAATAACTCTTCTTCCAGAATTCATGCACACTGGCAGCAAAGGTGCCAGCCAGGTGTGGTCTGAGACCCTTTGGGGGTGCAGGACAGGACCAGCAGCTCCACGGATGGCACCCGCCCATGGTGGGAGGCATCTGAAGTGCAGCATAAAAAGCTGTGAGTCGTCCTGGTGGGAAACACGCAGTGGAAGTGTTTCCGAAGTCTGGCCTGGCCCACAGGAATGGGGTCTGGGTTACAGTTCTTAGAGTCCCCTGCATCAAAATGTTCATTAATCTCTAGCTGAACGTTAGCATTTCCTCCAGTGGTGGGTGGGGAGTAGGTTTTAGCAGCACCTGGACTTTTTCACTGCTAGTGACCACAGATATGACATTAAGGTGGTTGCTAACATCCCAAAATGTCATTTCTATCACAACAAAATGCTCAGCCCATGGGATTAAAGTACATCTTATTTAAAGGTCTGGTCAGTTCTCTAGGATGTGGGAATAGCCAGGGATGCTTGATAGACTGAGTATTCTGAAGGGTTCTGAATATCACAGGTCGTACTTTGGTTCACAGATTGGATTGCAAGATTCTGGTCACAAACCAAGTTGGCTGAGCGTTGAATCAAGTTCAGTGGTTATGTTCAGTGTTGACCTCATGGGGAAATTTGATTCGGTTCTCATCCAGTTCAGTTTGCAACCAGAATCCTGGAGAGAATTGAGTTCATGACCCAGTTACCTCCACTGTATCTATAATGAGGTTTCCAGCTCATTGGTTTGTGCCCTAGTCCTGGAGTCAAGCCTTGACTTTGGAAAACAAACACATAATATTTTGGCTCAGTCAATCTGCCATGCAAAGTACCATAGAATGGTTCACTTAGAAGAAATTTGTTTCTCGCAGTTCTAGAAGCTGAGAAGCCCAAGGTCAAGGTATGCAAGGTAGGTTTTATTCTGAGGGTCTTTCTCTGGGGCTGTAGATAGCCACCATCTCACTGTGTGCTGCATGACTCTTCACAGAGATTTGGCTCTGATGTTTCTTACAGGGCACTAATCTTATTGGATCAGGGCCCCAATCTTAAGCTTACATTTCATCTTAATTATTCCTGTCAAGTTCCTATCCCCAGGTACAAGGGATTACAGCTACAGTTTATGAACTTTGAGTGAATACAAACGTTCAGTCCACAGCACATGGCTTATGAAATCATTTTGACACATAAATCTACTTGTAAGGCGGAAACTATGCTCACCTCTACTTGCACCTAATTATGTAAATGACTATCAAGTGTATTCCCTGTTACAGCGAGAGAAAGGAAGGAGGGCAGAATTAAGGATAAACTGTAGCAGAAATTCAGGAAGAAGTACCTAACGCTTCCTTTCCTGAGCCCCACATAGGCTCAGGAGATGGATCCCAGGCTGTGCTTCACAGCCCTGCATCATCAGAATCCCAGACCCTGGAGTACCCTGGCCAGTGGTGACCATACCAGGCCAAGGGCACAAGGGCAATTGGCCAGATGAGTGCCGAGGACTACAGAGCTCTTGGTTTTAAACTCAGGCCCACAAAGAACAGACAGGATCAATGAAACGTAGCAAAGTACTAACACTTCAACCTAACTATTAATAACTTACAAGTGGTCTAATCATTTCGTTTAAAAGAAATTGCCAGATCAGACCTAATAAATAGCACCAAGACTCACATATACATTGCCCACAAAGAACACTGTAAATGGACATGTGGTTGGACAAAGATAAACCATCGTAACTTTAACCATTCGAAAGCGCAGTGGCCCTATTAATACTGAATAATAATCATTTCATAATGACAAAGAGGTCACTTAACAAGAAAATATTTCTAAACATTTGTGTACCTAACAACAGCATCAAAATAAAACAGAACTACAAAAATCTGTACAGATACATGCATATCCTCTGTAATTGGCAGAACGAGTAGAGAGACAACCATGGTAGTCAAGAGCCTTGCTTCAGTTTTTTTTTTTTTTTTTTTTGTGGTGCTGGGGTTTGAACTAATGTCTTATACATGCGAAGCATGTGCTATGCCTGTGAACGATGTCCCCAACCCCTGCGACTCCAATTTTCAATGTTTGACTGCTGATCGCTTTTAAGCCTCACCTCTCTTCCACATCTGGATAAGCTGAGCAGAAAGCCTGGGTACCCCATTATTGGCATGAGTCCATGAATTGCATCAAACCAGACCGCCCCTACCCACCTTCAACCTGCCCTACCCCTTGGCCACCATGAAAACCCCAATCCAGTCTCCTTTCTCTGGTCTCTGAATCCATTTGGACCTGCCTGGAAACTGTCTTGCTCTCCCCAGAAACTTCATTTCATTATTGAGTAACCTCTGGGTGGAGGTCCACCCTATTTCTGCAGAGTAACCACAGTAGTCACTGAGAATATGAAACACTGGAGCATCCCTACTGACCAGCTGGCCTGCTCGACATTTGGAGAACACCCATAGCAGAACACATTGTATTTAGGTGCACGTGGTCTATGTAGCTAGACCATGTCCTGGAAAAGAAAAATGAGTCACAATATACTTTAAAGGGTTCAACTTACACGATGTTTACTCAAAAAGATGGTGTGAATAGTCCCATATCTATGAAATGAATTTATTTTGTAGTTAATCTCAAAGAAAATTCTAATATGTGGTTGGTTTCTCAGGTGAATTCCCCTCTATGTTCAAGGAAGAAAGAATTCTAATTCTACACACACTCTTCCAGAAATTCTGCTGCCCTCATCTTAAAGACATCACAAGGGGGAAACAAAAACACAAAAACGTCCTAGATCCCAATGTCCCTCATGAACATAGATGCAATTCTAAACTACATCTGACCAAACTCAAAGTAACAAGCCATGAAGAGGACAGCACCTCATGACTAAGCGGGGTCATCACGGGAAGTTCAACTCCCAAATACCAATCAATCTGACATTACCAGGTCCAAAGCACCAAAGTATAAATAAGTTCCATAGAGCTTAAAGACCTCTATACAGCACAGCTAAGAGAAATTAAAGACTTAAATAAATGGAGAGAAAAGCTGACTGTAGATTTGAAGATTCAGTAGTGTTAGCTGTCAGGTCTCAAATTCATGCACACAAGTTCATTGCAATCCAAATAAAATCCCCAGCTGGGATTTTTGTAGAAATTGGCAAGCTAATTCTAACATTCATATAGGAATGTAAAGGACCTAGAATAACTCAAGAAATGTCGAGGAAAAGTTGGAAGACTGACACTACCAGACTTTATAATTTATAGTGACTCTACAGTAATCAAAACAGCATGAAAATGACAGGCACAAGGGCACAGATTAAGGAGACCAGAAAGAGACTTACACATATAAGGGCACCATTTGCAACCAAAGTGTATGGGCAATTTAGTGAAGAAAGAATATTTTTAAAATGGTGCTGGAACAATTGAATGTCCATACATCTTTTTTTAAAAAGCCCTCAATCAGTAATTTTCACTGTATACAAAATTAAGTCAAAGTGATGTGCCTGCCTGGCAAGTGCAAGGTCCTGAGTTCATATCCCGGTATGAAAGGAAAGGAGAGGAGAGGAGAGGAGAGCAGAGAGAGGAAGGGAAAAGAAAGTCGATGTTGAAGTTGTTAAATCAAATAGACACCTTTTAGACTTGTCATCCTAGCAGTATTAAAAAAAATGGATCATGGACCCACATATAAGACCTAAATTGAAAACAGGCAAAAACCCCACAAAACTTCACAAGAAAGCAATCTTTGTATACTTTAATTAGCAAAGATTTACTAAAACACAAAAGCAAAATCTGTGTTTTTAAAAGTGACAAATTGGAATTTATGTGAGAAACTTCTCGAGGAGCTCCAAGGAACAGAGAAGGATCGGGGGAGGACAGAAAAAGGAAGGCTGGATGTGCTCAGGGCATGACCTCTGCACGGAGCAGATGATCACGGTGAGTCCCACTCACCTGTACGATTAATATGTGTGGGAGGATCATGAATTTACAATTTATTTTGAAAACAAGACACTAATAAATATTTTTAATGAAAAATTTCACTTTGAAAAATCAGTGTTAAGAGAATGAAAAGACAACCTACAAACTAACACTGGCAAATAACTTGGGTCGGGAACATAATGAACTATAAAACTGCTACAATAACACAATGAACCCTAATGGCTACAACGCTATTGCCATTTTTTTTTTTTTTTCAGTACAAGGGATTGAACCCAGAGCCTTCACACAGAGCTACATTTTCATCCCTTTTTATTTTTTGTTTTGAGGCAGAGTCTCACTAAGTCCCTAAGTGGTCCAGACTGGACTTGAACTTGCAGTCCTCCTGCCTTGGCCTCCCAGAGTGCTAGCATTATAGGTGTGCTGTACTGCACTCTTCTCTGTTGCCAATTTTTAAGATGGATAGGATTTAAAGAGCCATTTTACTAAAGAAAATCTAATAGCAAGTAAGCACTTGGAAAGGTTCCCAGGATGAGTAATCCTTAGGCACCTTCCAGTGCAAAGCAATGAGATGCCCAGGCCCGCCCCACACCACTGGCATGGCTGACACTGATTTATGCCCGTGTGGAGAAGCGATGCTCATCTGCTGCTGGTAGGAGGTGCAAAGGTGTAGTTATCTGGGGAAATGGTGTGGGACAGAAAGAAATTTTGAGCATATTCAGGAAGCTGAGCACAGGTGTCCACACCGAGACCTGCACAGGGGCTGGAAACAACCTGCATTCCACCAGCAGGTGAGGACCTAACAGTCCCACTGTCACCTGGCAATGGGGAAGGATGACCTAATGACATGCTCAGTGGCTGGGTAACCTCAATTGAATTCTGCTCGAGTGAACAGAGCTCTACACAGACAGCATCCACGCAGTGTCCCCTTCATGCCATGATGGGAACAGGAAAGCCACCTACAGCCAAGGGGTAACCTGTGGCTGTCTGATAGGGGCTGGGAAACAAGTTCCTGTCTTGGTTGTGGTGATGTTTTCTCGGGAGCACACACATGCCAAGGCTGATCAAGTTGTTGAGTATACGCTGTTCGTTGTACGTCACCTACACCTTGATAGAGCAGCCCCCGCTTACCCTCAGAGTAGAGTCCAGACCTGTCTTCCCCCTGTGTCTCTGCACAGTCATCCTTCCATGCATGTTGGGGTCTTAGTCATTTCTTAGACACCAGACATATGGAGCAGGGCCCGCTCTAACGGTCTCAACTTAATCACCCTGAACAGACCACCTCCAAATATTTCACATCTGCAAGGCTAAGGTCATCAGGTTCCAGCACTCGAAGTCAAGAAAATACAAATCTTCCATAACAGGTGGTAGATGGGCCATGTGTTAGTCATCTTTCTGTTACTATAATAAACTACCTGGGATAACCCATCTATAAAGGGTGAGGATTTATTTTAGCTCACGGATTTGGATGCTGCAGTCCCGGATTAGACAGACCCATCGTTGTGGGGACTGTGTGGTGGAGCAGAGTTTCTCACCTCATGGTGACTGAGAAGTGAAAAAAAGAAAGGGACCAAGGTCCCACAGCCCCCTTTCAAGAGCATGCCCCAGGAACCTAAACCCTCCCCTGGGCTCCACCCCCTGCAGGCCCCATCACTTCCCAGCAGCACCAGGCTGGACAGCGAGCCTCTACCGCCTGGGCCTTTAGGGAACATTCCAGATCCCGGTCATCGCAGGCGGTAGCTGGTCATTCCAGAGCTGAGGCACTAGTGCAAGGACCTTGTCTTTATGCAATTATACCCTGGCTGAGCTATCAGGGAAGGGCCTTTCGGGCTCCCCTCACTCCGCGCTGTTGACCCAAGAGACTGCTCATTCCCACACAGAAAACCCTTGCTCCCTTCATAAGACGCATAACCCAAAATGTCAACCGATGTGCAAACACCACCCTTTTGGGACACCCAGGAAGGAGGACTTCAGGAAGACTATTCTTCTGAACCTCTTGGAAGGGCTGCAGAGTGGGGCCTACAGCTAAAAAGTCCTCTGAGAACATGAGAATGCAGACTAAGCTCACAGAGTCAGAGGTCCAGTGGACTGGGGTCACGAGAGCCACTCGGAAGCTGTAAACCAGGAGGATCTTGCACAATACCTGCAGAGACTCATTGGAAGCCATTCTTCCCCTGACAGTACAGGCTGTGGTGGAGCTCTGGAGAAGTCTGCAGCAGAATTGCTGCTGCCTG
>NW_004955515.1:4722763-4723724 GCF_000276665.1 Chinchilla lanigera | reverse complement strand
TCTATTTGTTTTCCTGAGAAACTATCTTATAGATAACAATATGTAAAACAATAACCATTGATAATTTCCTACCACTTTGTCTGTGTGATCCTTCTTTTACCTTTAAAAAAAAAAAAAAAAAAAAGTCCTCTGAGGCCAGGTGTGGTGGCACATGTCTATAATCCTAGCACTCCGGAGCCTGAGGCAGGAGGATCATTGCGAGTTCGAGACCAGCCTGGTCTACAAAGTGAGCTCAAGGCCAGCCTGAACTACATAGCAAGATCCTGTCTCAAAAAGACCAAAAGAAAAAAAAAATCCTCTGGTTCTGATGTCATTTATTTCCAGAGGTGTTTGCCGAACTCTAAAATAATTGCAGAGTACGTTTTGAAAACTTCTCCAAAGTGCCGGATGGCCCTGTAATTATCTTGTCCTCACAGGCCATTGCTCTCTCTGTGCAATTATGTGGTCAGTAGTCATCAGAAAATGACAGGTTTGTGCTCAGTGCCATCAACTTGTTCTCTTAAGCAGCAGTCTCCACCCCTCAATGTGAAAAGCTACTAAAATCAAGCAAAACAGTCATCGGATTCCTCTGCTTGTCCGAGATGGGAGCCAGGCTGTTCAGCACACAGAATGTCATCACTGATGCTTCCTGTCACCCTCTGGGGGCTGGATTTATGACCCGTCTGTTTACTTGACAAAGGAGAAACCAGAGAGCCTTCCAGTTCCCACTCTGTTACGGACCTTACAACGTCCCTGGGAAGAGAGGGGTCTTTCCTTTCATTTTTTCTTTCCTCCTTTTTCTTTCTTTCTTTCTTTCTTTCTTTCTTTCTTTCTTTCTTTCTTTCTTTCTTTCTTTCTTTCTTTCTCTTTCTTTCTTTCTTTCTTCTTTCTTTCTTTCTTTCTTTCTTTTTCTTTCTTTCTTCTTCTTTCTTTCTTTCTTTTTCTTTCTTTCTTTCTTTCTTTCTTTCTTTTCTTTCTTTCT
>NW_004955515.1:4666145-4722663 GCF_000276665.1 Chinchilla lanigera | reverse complement strand
CTTTCTTTTCTTTCTTTCTTTTTCTTTCTTTCTCTTTCTTTCTTTCTTTCTTTCTTTCTTTCTTTCTTTCTTTCTTTCTTTCTTTCTTTCTTCTTCTTTCTTTCTTTTTCTTTCTCTCTTCTCTCTTTCTTTCTTTTTCACATTTTATTTTAAAGAAAGTAGAAGTTGGATTACATGGGGTGGCCAGGCAGAGTGGCAGGTCAGGTGAGGCCTGTGCTCGCCTGTAGCCCGGAGGGTGCGGGGTGGGTGCCTCCTCCCCACTTCAGCCATCTATACCACAACACACACCATCTCACGCCTGGCCCTGTGAGACCCTCACCGTGGCTCCTGACCTCAGGTTCCAGAAGGGTTTCAGGTGCACACATGGACAGGGTGTCTTGGGTTTTCCCAGCACCTGGCTGTGCTGTGGCATACAGCTGGAAGCCGACACTTTCCCCAAGGAGGCTGCTGAGTGAGGAGGTACCTGCCTGCTTCTGCTGCCACACTGGGGTGCTCGCCAGCTGGGCCTGGTTGGTACCAGGAGTGGGATGGGGTGGGAGGTGATGCAGGCCCCCCCAAAGGCCCTATCCTAGTTCAGTTGTGGTGCTATAACTAAGTATCTGAGACTGGGTAATTGGTGAAGGACAGGACTTTGTTTCTTACATTTTGGGGGCTGGAAGTCCGAGACTGAGGCACTAGCATTGACTTCTGGAGAGCCACTCTGTGCTTCCACAATGGCATCTTGGGCCAGGGATATAGCTCAGTGGCACAAGTGCCTGCCTGGCAAGCTCAAGGTCCTGAGTTCAATTCCCGGTCACAAAAAAACCCAAACCAAACCAAACCAAACGAAAATCCACAATGGATCTTGTTCCTGTCCTCGTGTGATAGAAGGGAGGAGAACAAGCAGAGCGGGGTTAGTCCCCACGGCTCTTTGATCAGGTGTGAATCCTCAGGGGGTGTGGCCCCCAACGAAGTGCTCTTTTCTCAAAAGGTCTCACCTCTTAGCACCACCACAGCTTCACTTGGGGCTCAACACAGGAGTTCGGGAGGGGACACTGAAACCATTGCAGGCAAACCACAAGATTTCAGCACAAATTCTCCCACTTTCTGAATGTTGGAATTCATCCAAACCAAGTAGGCCAAGCAGAACAAAAGTCTATACGTTTGAAGCCCTCGGACATCCCATCTTCCATTCTTAGGTCACATGGTGCTGACCTTTACCTAAGACCGGTGCTCCTGGAAAGCACCAGCCTGCGTGACCTAGAGGAGCCTTACTGTCCACATGTCTGTGATGCCCGTTTACCTGTGACAAAGCCAACATTCTCCTTCTGAGAGTTCAGCATTATCTCAGGAATGACTTGCTGAGATGAGAGCTGTTTGTCCCACTGAGAACGTCAGGGAAAACACTGCCTGTGATGGGGGATGGCTGATAGGCTTCCCACCTGGAACCTGCCTGCCACCTCAGCCGGTAGGACATCGAGCATCTCACCTGGTTGGTGTTTGTCTTTGGCGAGTTTGAATCTTGCAAAAAGGAAAATGATAGAGGGGCTGCAATGGAGCTGGCGGATGAGCTGGGCACGCTCTCTCCAACTTGCCCACATGACTGGGGGACAGTGCCCAGAGCCAGGCACACACATGGGGTTCAGATTGCTGGGGCAACTGGGCTTCTTGTGCCTCTTTAGTATCTCCAAATAATTGCTTTTGGCATATATGAGTCCTGGATGAAGAGGCTAAATTTTGTTTAAAAAGAAAAAAATTGCACCACTGTAATCTGTTGTAAACTGATTGTGCATTTTTTAAAACTTCTGTTAAGCTTTTCACTACAGATTTTCAGAGTGATTTGTAAACGTAAAGCCACTGCCAAGTGCTGTGGGGTCCAGGAGGATGAACACAAACTCAGAGAGGGACTCGGGATGGCGAGTGGCCAGTCAGCAGCTTGTGGGAGAGGGCCCGGCAGATGGGCTGGCAGGGACGTCCTGTGGTGGCCGCCATGTGCAGCGTCTGCAAAGGTGGCTCTGCTTCCTGCTCCCGCTGGCGTCTCCCCTCAGAACCTGCCTTCAGAAGGAAAGTTCTTTCCAGGGAAGCCCTGAGGGACAGCATTCTGGGAAGTTGATTCAGCACAGACTGAGCTGTGGGCAGCGCCTGGACGCCCTGTCCCTTGTCAGAGGTGAGAACTCATGGGCAGCAGCAGAACAGGGAATAGACACCTCCAAACAGGCCAGGGTGCCCCAGAGAGGCTGTGGCTAGGCCGGGAGGGTGTGAGACACCTGCAGACAGCACCTGGTGACAAGGCCCTGTGGGAAGTCGCATTTGGCCAAACCCTAGCACTTGAATAATTCAGTAATTCCAGTGACCTCCACCCCTCAGAGGAGAAGGAAGAAATAATGGGAATATTTTGCTATATATTTTTTTGAAAAAGATAAACTTTGTTCATTACAAATTGTTTCTGGATACCAGGCCAGGCGTACATTATAGTATCTTACCCACCATCAAATCTAGAGAAAAGCATAATAATGAAGCAATTCAGTCCCTTATCCATGGGGAATATGTTCAAGATCCCCAGGGGATGTTAGAAGCCAGATAGTATTAAACTCTGCATGTACTTTTCTCTTCCTGTACATACATACCTATGAGCAAGTTTAGTTTATGCATTAGGCACAGTAAGAGATGACTGACAATAAAAAGAACAGTCATAAAAATCAACTGTGATTTAAGTTTGCATTTTGGGGCCATTAGTGGGATTACTTGAACATAAGCATTGCAACGCCACAGCAGCTAATGCGAGGGACACTGAGCAACTACTGGGCAGGAAGTATATACAGCGCGGATACACCAGGCAGAAGGACATGATTCCCGTCCCAAGTGGGATGGAGTGAGGTTTCATCATACTGCTCAGAGTGGCACACCATTAAAAACTTATGAACTGTTTATTTCTGGAGTTCTCTACTTAATCTTTCCTGACCAGAGCTGCCCATGAGTAACTGAAGCGAAACCACAGTTAAGTAGAAAGGTGGCTTCGCAAAGTCCAACTCAGAGCAATACGGGAGGGAGTTTGTGGGTGATGTGAGTGAGGCCCCAAAGGATGGAGAAGAAACTCAGAGTCCCCAAGGGGAGTTGCAGAAGATGGATCCCCAGAAAGGTGTCCTGTGCGTAGATAAAATATGTTTGGAGAGAAGGTATTGAGCTCAGGGAAAGGCTCAGGAGTGGCCCGTAGGTGACTCCCTCCTGTCTTCCACTTCCTGGGGCTGAGCAGGTGGCTGTCAGCAGAGGAGCACAGGGGCAGGGGGTGGCCATTCCAGGACACAGGCTCCCAGGCAGCCCAGCTCCCCGCTTTCTCTGAGATCAGTGAGGAGTAGCAGGGCTCATGTCCCCAAACTCTCAGAGCCACAGATCTGACCACCATGAGAGGGGACCAACACCCAAGGAGGAGGCCAGAATGAGAACTCACACCAGAGAAGACAGAGCTGAGGGAGCGGCAAGACCAGGATCTGAAAACAGACACATTTAAAATTCTCAGAAGGAAAAGCAGACAAAACAAAAGGAGGCTATGAGAAGAAGTTAATTCAGACATGTAAGGAAAAATTAAAATATATATAACTCAGAATTTTAGAATAACTTTATAAAAAATTCAAATGAGCCAAAAAATAATCAAAAAGTCATATTCAATTTGAATAAATAAGTAAAATATTGTTCTTATTTTAGTAAATTTTCTTCCAGATACATACACACAATATACTTTCTAACAAAAACCATAGTTATATATCTGTAATACAATACATATTTTTATATATGTATATATAATATATACTTTTTATCCTACCAGACATATTTATGCTACATGTACAGGAAGAAGCTGTTGGTGATAAAACTGTTGCAGGAAGTGATCATGGTAGGACAGTTTGCATGTGATCAAGAAAAAACAGCAAGTGTTGTCAGTCTCCAGACTTAGGAAAACTAATTCTGAAAATTTCAAAGAAAGGGCTTAACTAAATTTATGCTTTCAGAGAGTGGGTAAGTACTTGAAAGATAAATTCTGATCATATAATCACTATTTCAGTACAGAATAAACCTACATACTACACAGGATCAATCTCTCCCGCCCCCACTCCCTTCCTGTGGGACGTCTCCCAACAGCAAGAGGCTTTGGAGATCTTGTCTGCACAGGAGGAGGAGAAAAAGGCAGAGGGGTCCCTCACTTCAGAGCACAGGCCGGAGCTGGCCAAGAGCAAGCAGGTGAGCAGAACATGAGAGCAGGCTGATCAGCTGAGAGCAATGTGGCAGCTGGCTTCCTACAGAGGTGCAGACCTGATCTGGTCACAGAGGGTGGGGCCACCAAGGCCTACAGGTTCCATTTCTTCTCCTGCATCTTTCTCTCCAGGAAAGAACACCTCTGAGAGGGGAGCAGCTCTGTGGTCCAAAGGCCACTGAACGTGGGGGAGCAGGGACCCAGACTCAGGAGGCTATACAGTTCTGGGCAAATCATTCGACCGCTCCCAGTCCTGGGTTCCTGCTATGTTGCTATTAAGGGGTGGAGAGACACACAGAGCCCCACATACTGGGTGGCCTGATCAGCAGAAGTTTGCTGTCTCTTTTTTCTGGAGGTCAGAAGTCCAAGATCAAGGTTGGTTTCTTCTAAGGCTCCAAGAGGAGGATCGGCTCAGGCCTCTCCCGGCTTCTGGGGTTGGCAGCAATCAGTGGCCTTCCTTGGCCTAGAGGAGCGTTGCCTTCTCGGGACCCGCCCCAAGGCCACAGCGAGGTCAGATGTCATGCGGAAGGCACTGAGCCCCACCAGCGGCAGGCCAGCCTCTGGGGGACGGGCTGCACCTCAGGTCCACGCTCCCCATCTGCTCAGCTTAGGGTGTCAACATGGACTCAGGGCAAGGCCAGGGGTACAGTTCGCCTGGTAACGGTGAGTGCAGAGTGAGAAGATAGGCGCTGTGGTGATGCTGGCTCACAGCTCATGGGGCAGGAGGCTCCTCCCAGCGGCTGCGACCTGTGCATCCGCTGCCCACAAATACTAGGTGGCTCCCGCCACAGCACTCTGGGGACCTTTGGTGTTAGTTGGTTATTAAGCTGAGCCGATGGGGCGCATGCACCTGAGGGGCAGCCTGTCCCCCAGAGGCTGGCCTGCCGCTGGTGGGGCTCAGTGCTTCCGTATGACATCTGACCTCCCTGTGGCCTGAGTTTCTTCACCTGTGAAGGATTCACCCTAACGCCCCTTCCAGGGAGACTGAAAATGAGGGAGGCGTGCTGGCCCGCACCCTTGACGAGGTGGCCCCAGGACTGCTCCGTGAGGAGGACGTGGGAAGGCGGCAAGGCCGGGCTGGGGAAGCGCACATGCTGACCCAGGTGGCGACCTCAGTGGCCGTGTGGGGAAGAACCAGTCAAGCCCATCTGGTGGCAATGGAGCCGGATGCAGGAAGCGTGGGGGAGGGTACCGGCCTGGGAGGACAGTGAAGGACCACAGAAGGAGAGGCGCAGCCAGGCAGGCTAGACGCCCTGCAGGGCCCCTGTCTGTGGATGTCTGCCACATATCGATGGCCTCGGAGTCTGTCTCAGTTCAGTGACAATTCCAGTAAGACCAGTAACCTTTTCCTCTTACCTGGCCCCCTTCTTCCCAAACTGCACTCCCAAGTGGCTCTGAGTGTCCCCCTGGGCCCTGCCCACTGACCAAGACCTTGGCTGCTTCTCCAGCGCTGCTTGCTCCACCAGCCAGGCCGTGGGCCACTAGGCCCCAGAGGTGTGGGCAAAGGGCCAGACATGCTGCCCAAGCAGGGGAAGCAAGAGCTGCCAGTATCTCCTGAGTTGGTCCCTGGAGGAGCCGCGACATAGGCAGGGAATGACATGCCACACCTGGGTAAGCCTTTCAGGTTTGTCCTCATCCCCTCTGTCTCTTCCATCTCTTGCCCAAACCATCAGGGGTCACAGCACTGTGGATGTGCTGAGCCTTGGGTCACAAACTGCCTGGGTTCTATAGGCGCAGGAGGTGCACACAGAGCAGAAATGCTGTGCCCAACAGGGACAGTGAGCATGGGGTGTGCAAGGCCAAGGTTATCCAGACGAGGTTAATAAATGCGTGCAGTGTGTGTCTGTGTGAATTTGTCTGTGGTGCGTGTCTGTGTGTTGGTAGTGTGTGTGGTATGTGTTTGGTTTGTGGCCAAGGCCACAGCGCCAGCACTCCCATTATAGATCCAACAATGCCTCTGCGCTCTCCTCCACCTTTCCTCTGCTCCCAGAGCTCACTGAGCTTCTTCTCTGTGGCGCGTCCATGCAGAGGAGACTGCCAGGCTCCTTGGAGGAAGCTGGCGTCAGCATGAACAGGAGAACCTGACCCATCATGACCACATTGCACCAACTGCTAACGCTGGGACCACAAATCCCAGGAAGCCTCATGACGATGACCACTCGTAGACCCCTGAATCCTATATCAGACAATGCTGGACGCGAGAGCCACTGTGCTCTGTCCAGCAGAGCAGGCAGTGAGGGTCATGCCAAGATTCCTCCAGCAGCCAGAGCTGAGATGGCTCGGGAACCCCATCCAGGCCAGCTGGTGACAGAGTCAGCCCAGGGCAGCACAATTTCATGCCCCACCTTAGCCTGTCTGCTCCACTTAGGACAAAGCACATGTCCTGTGCCCTCATCAGCAGCCTCCTAGGCCAGGTTGTCCTTGGATTTAAACTAATTTTGTTTTATTTCATGTGCTCTCATTCAATATTACATTATAGCTACCCTGCTACAGTAGTGATATATAGAGATGTGTGTGGCCAGGTTAAAAACAGGATGTGTTAGAAGTTCAAGCTTGCATTTTAAGGAGTCAACATTTTATGATATGTGGGCGATATAACCAGTACTTAAATAAATACAAATACAGTAAAACCTTGGTTTATGAGCGTCATTGGTTCTGGAAACATGCTCATAATCTGAAGCACTTGTGTATACAAATTCCCCATATGAGATCACGGAAACTCAGATGATTCATTCCACAATCCAAAAATATTCATGTAAAAATGATTACAATCCCATAATATCATATAAAATGATAAAGAAAATACAAAATATAAAGCAAAATAAACAAATTAACCTGCATTTACCTTTGAAAACTTCATTGGTTGTTGTGAGGGACATGAGAGAGGAGGATTATTGTGTAGGAGATTTTCACTATCACTAATGGAATCGCTGCTGTCTATTGGCTGAGTGAAATCTTTGTCTGTTCACATAACTTTAACAAAGAACCTATCCAAGGACACTTGCTTTGGCTTCCTTTTGAAGATTTCACGGACATGTGACACTGTGTTGTTGCTAAACAGATTCATTGCCAGCAACACTACAGCCTGATCAGGTGGTATTTTCTACAAAATTTGCATTATTTCCCCCATTTACACACCTTCCTGGTCTCATTTGAAGTGAGGGATTCCTCTGCCTTTTTCTCTGAAGGGAGGGAGGGAGGGAGGAAAGGAGGGTGGGAGGGAAGGAGAGATCTAGAGTGAAAGTGAGGGAGAGGGAGAAAGAAGAAGTATTGGCTTGTCTGTGATCATGTGACATTAGGTCAACATCACTGTTACTTGTATTGCAAGACATCACTTATTTATCAAGTTAAAATTTATTAGAAATGTTTGCTTGTCCTGCAGAACATTTCAGAACAAGTTATTCTCTATCTGAAGTTTTACTCTTTCAGGTATCTCTTTTTCTAATTCATACCTTTTGAAAAATTCCTTTCTCTTACCTTAAGAATTTTTGTTTTTGAAAATGGCAAACACACATAGAAATAGAGATAATAAAATGAAGAGAACATTGCTATGTTCCTGTCACCCAGGAGTAACAGTGTTCCACCGCTTTCCAGCCACATCCCATCCCTCTTGCTTTCTTCTTTCTGATTTCCTTTTCATCTGCTGTGGATTTTGAAGTCAGCCTCCATTACTACATCAGCCTACGTACACTGTGATACTGAAGAGTGAACCTCTAACAAAAATACCATTCATTGCTTAACATCATGTAATCTTCAGTTCATGTTCAAATTCCCCAGTTATCTCAGTGTTTCTTTCTACAGATGATTTGTTTGAAACAGGATCTGAACCAGGCCCACAGGTGGCATTTGGCTCAGGACTCTTCTCATATGTAGGATTCTCTCACCCTAAGACCTTCTTCCCCATCCCATCTGCTTGTTGAAAAAGCCAGGTCATTCCCCAGACCTGAATCCTGGAATAAGCAGATTACTCACCTCCTTGTGGTGTCACTTAGCCTGTTCCTCTGTCTCCATGTTTCCTCGCCTAGAGCCATGTATCTCCACAACTGCTGTGCATTTACCTCCTACAGCAGCTCCATGACAGCAGCTTGTGATGGCCCACATTCAGGGACACTAGTAAGCTGTTAGGTTCGTTCAGGCCATCATAAAGTTCCCCTTCCACCTTCCACATAAAAGCAATTTTCAAACTATAGATCCTGATAGATTATCTGGCTATGAAGTCAATGTGATGGATCATAACAGTATTGTTTGAAAAAGAAGAAATAGAAGGGAAGAGAGAATACTAACAACAAAGGTGAGGGTGAGTGTTCTGTCAAGTGACTTTGAACAATTTGGATATGTATTTTTGTGTACCAGGTTGTGATATAAAATAAGGGTGATGGCCAAAAATCTGAAAACCATACACAGCGCTAGTCTGTGTTACAAGTGGCATCTAGGAAAGATTGTTGAGTAAGGAAGTGGGTGGGGTTGAAGCCCATGCTGAGTATGGAAACCCATTGGCATATATGGAGTCACAGCTGTTAGGGTCAGAATAATCTCATCCAGTTCAGTGTGGAGCCGAGCTATGCACAGGCTTCTGGACAGCTGTAGGGTGTGGAGCTGGTGAAGCTCTCAAGACTGCTTTCTAGCAGCTTGTGTGTTTGAGGTGGAGAAAAGGTAGCCACGTGTCCCATGGGCTCAGTACACTCCTGCCCTTCATAATGTCTCCTGGTCAACTTGCCATGGGCCAGCTCTGTTTCATTTGAGAATGGGGCTTGCTGAGTCATTGCTGAGCTCCGAAACAGAGCCTCTTACTTCGGTCCCTTTTTCACTAACGTCCATTCTGCTTGTCCTTCTTTGTTTCAGAGCTAGCATTGAATAAATCTTTTTCTTTCATCAAAATTGTCTCCTAGGGCTGGGGATTTAGCTCAGTGGCACAGCGCCTGCCTGGCAAGTGCAAGGTTGTGAGTTTGATTCCTGGTATCGGAAAAAAAAACAACAAAAATAATTGTGTCCTATACGTGTAGTGGTATAATTTCAGAGACTAAGCCAGAAAGAAGTGCAAGTTCCAGCCCAACCTGAGCAATTTAGCAACAGTGAGACTCCAGTGCAAAGGCCCTAGATTCAGTCCTCAGTGCTGGAAAAAACAAAATGCCTCTCATTGTTCTTGGAAAGTTACAGGCAGGGCAGACCTCAGCAGCAGTTAACAGTTTTCCTGCCAAGGGCGTTATTGAGACAATTAGCAAAATGTGAACAGATTGGGCAGCAGTGATTTATCATTGTAATTCTCTTGATTCTGATTGTTGTTTTGCATAGAGCGAGAAAAAGTTTTTGTTTGTAGGAAACAGAGTTTAATTAGAGGTATTAGCATTCAGGTTGACAATTGTTATTTTTAAGTGAATCAGGATAAAATTTTTTTATTCTGCTTCTAACTTTTCTGTAAGTTTGTTACTGTTTCAAAATCAAAACACTTTTTAAAATAAAATCTCTGTAAGTAAAGACATAGTCATACTAATTTTGTGGCCATTAAGATATGAATATGGAAGAAAAGCTTCAAAACCATATTGTAGTATGATCTTACCTTTATTTTTAAAATTGTATACAGTAAAGAAAAACTACAAAAGCAGCTACTGAAATGTTAATGGTGACCATTTCTGAATCTTGGGATGATGGATGTTATGGTTTGTGTTTGGATATCCCCCCAAAGCCTCATGCTGTCATCGGGGGCAGGCTTTTCAGAGGCAGCTGAACCTAGAGTTTGTGATTGGTTCATTGTCTAGTGCTGGGATTGCAGGCGTGAGTGTTGCACCTGCCCTAGGGCGGGTAGCTTACATACAACATAAAGGAGAAAGAGAGTCTCCCCCCTATGAATGGTCACCCTCTGCCACACCACCCTGACTGGGGCTGATTATGGACTGAAACCTCCAAAAAAATGTGAGGTAAATAAAACTTTCCTCCTTAATTTTGGATGTTAGGTATTTTGTTCAGCAATGAGAGAAAAGTAACTAAGACAATGGGGAAATCTTTAGGTTTTCGTCTTCTGTTTATCTATATTTTCTATTTTTTTCTTTTTAAAATTTTTATTATTATATGTTTATAGTATATAATGGTTACATTCGTTCACTGAAAGGAGTTAGTACATATATAACATATCTTAATTCCTTTTACACAGTGAACAGAACAAATGACCTGATTAATATATTAGATTTTTTTCCCCATTGCTGGGATCAGACTGAGGACTTTGCACATGCTAGACAAGCACTCTACCACTGAGCTATATGCCTAGCTCCTATCAACTTTTTTTCAAACTAATCTTATTTATTGAAATTAAATTTGTATATAAGTACTGCACGCTCATTACGCCACTGGTGCTTCAGCCTGTAATTGAATTTGTAGACCAATGGTATAACATGAAACAGTTTGTAGTAGGGGGAGAAAAAAAATCCATGTTTAATATTTTTAAGGGTGGATTTCTAGAGTTAGACTAAATGCTTATTTATCCATTTCAAATTCTGATTTATTTTTGCTTCTTTCCTTTTACTATCTGTTTCTTATGATATTCTGTAATTTAAATAACACATTTGAGGATGTCTTTAAGCCTTCTTTGTGCTGGCCCTGGGGGTGACCCTGGGAGTAGCTGACTGTCTGGGGAGCTGCTCAGCGCCCCCACGGGGTACTCTTCCCAAGCATTCCCATCAGTCTTCACCCCCTATTTGTTGCCCCAAATGCAGGCTGTGCAGCTGGCACATGCTTTTGCAGTTGGTGGCACTTGTTCAAATAAGCCAAGCCTGCTGTGCAATCCAGGCATGACAAGCTGCAAATCCCGCACTTCTCAGATGCAGGAGGGCCGGGGCGGCCTCGGGCTCCACACTGCTGGCCTGACTCCCCAGGGGAGGGAGTGTGGGTGTCACTGTGGAGCAGCAGGTGCATTTCCAGGAGCCAGGAGTCCCCAGGGGCTGGAGAGAAGAGTTTGCCAGGAGACAGCCCACCAGATGGAAAATGTGCGTGGTGCGGTGCCTGGGCAGGACTGACACAGACAGCTTGGCGTCAGCAATGCTGTATTCATTCTCTTGTAGTTGTGTAACTGGCCTCTCCCGCCCGAGAGAGAACTAATACTGGAATGCTGTATCTTCAGAGCTATCTTCCTTCCAAACTTCCTTGCCCCGAAGGCATTGGGGTAGGGGAGGGGAGTGGAGCTGCTAGGGACCTTGGCCATTAAGAATATGCACTTAGCAGAGAGATGACTCCGTTACACATAGTTTCCTTTCATTCACGGAGGCAGACTGCCTGCATGCTTCCTCTTCAAAGCTGAAGATCAATTTTTATGATGTGCAGCCCTAGCAAATGCCATTCCTTAGTGGAACTAAATTCCTCTCCCCCACAGCCCACCCTTCGGTGAGCCACTGTGAAACTTGACTGAAGGCCAATTCCGGCTCTAAGGAAAGAAGTACTGTACTGGGCTTTGGAAAGCAAGCTTCCTTCCATTACTGGTGAGCCAGAAAGGCACCAAGGGTCGCACACCAATGACTCTGAGGCCGCCAGGGCCAATGGGGCCACATCTCACGTTTTCAATGACCTGCTGGAGCACTCAGTGCCTGACAGTGGCCCCCACTTGAAGCTTCCTTCCCACCCGAACTGGCCAGGAACCTGGGGCTCACCAACGGGAGGGAGCGAGTCTGGCTCTCCCACCTTTGTGGGAGCACGGAGCCAGTGACTGTCTCCCAGCCACCCACTGCCACAGCAGTTGGCCAACTTTAGACCACAGTGCCCAGCACACAGCACCACAATGTGTGACATCGAGACAGCCTTTGGTGACATGCTCAGCCCTTCTGCGCCCGATTCTTAGCCTAGCAGGATTCAAGCTGACTTTGGGAGACTGGCCAGGTCTGTTTCCAGCCAACAAGTACAAATAACAATACATAGCTTTTCTTTGTTTGTTTTACAATATGTAGTTTTAATGCAGAGGCAATTAGCAGCGAAGGAACAAGACCCCTGCCAGGCAGGAACCCACCATGGTGAGGCTCCTGTTGCACCACCTTCTTGCCAAGAAAGGGTTTCCAGGCAACAGTAGGGTACAGGAGCCCAGAAAGGGCCCAGTGGCTTTCCTGACAGAGGAGCCAGAGGTGAACATCCTAGGAGTTTCACAAGCCAGAGTGCAGGAGAGGAAGAAGACACAGAGCCCCAGGTCTAAGGGGGCCCTGAGCATTCAGCAGAGAACAGAGCAGGGTAAGCATAAGTGAAAACTACCAAAAGCATGAGAGGGTATTGCCTGGTCTAAGAATAATGCTTATTCCCATGAGTGTGACAGAAAAGCACCCATAATTCAAGGGGCATCAGGTCAAATCCTTGGGGAGATATTGCCTCCTAGTAGGGAATGATGAGCCCACGCTGAGCACTGCCCTGTATTGTGGAGAAGGACATTTCTTAATTACTATTTTGTGTTTTGCCTCAGGCCCGACCAAGCCATGATTGTTGGGTTCTGGAGGAAGTCTAGCTTAAGCATTGTAAGCCCCGGGATCAATACTAGATGCTTTGCTGAGATATGTTCCAAGGAAGATAACATGATGGCTTACTGGTCAGGTCGCATTCCTAGGATAATTGAGTTGTATTGTCCTTACTGAAACAGTTGATATCCTCAGATTCCTCTGCTGCCTCCTGGGTTGATTCTGGATAAAAGGTTACTGAAGATGGTAACCAGGGCTCAGTCCTAGAGGCTGCTAGAGCCTGATCACAAGATTTCGGCTCTCTTGGTTTGATTTATTCTTACTTTTCCAATACATCTGGGGGCACCTCATTCGGGGGACCTGTACACATTGGACAGAGTTGGATGAGAAGTCCGACACTGCATCCACCTGATAAATCAGAAAAGCAAGACCTGAAAACATCAAACTATTCAAAAATAAGTATAGAAAAGGCTCCAAAATATTCCTAGGCAAACAGAAAATCCAACACTCAACGAGATACTCTCTGGAATCCAATCAAAAAGCACGCAGGAGACAAAGATGAAGGAAAACAGAATCCTACAATAAGATGAATCAGTCAATCAAGAGTGATCCAGAGCCAGGTGTGATGGCGCACACGTGCAATCCCCGCGTTCGAGAGGCTGAGACAAGATCTTCACAAGTTCAAGGCCAGCCTGAGCTACATAGAGAGACCCTGTCTCAAAAAAAGAAAAGTAAAAGAGTGACCCAGAACCATCATATTAGCTAAGAATTAGTTAAGAAGGATAATAAAACAGTTATTCTAAAAAGTTAAGTAGACACATGGTGGATATAAAAAAAAGACCAGTTGAACTATCAGGAATAAAAACAAAAATTTGTAAGATGAGAATACCTTCACTTTAGCAGCTGAAGGGGAAATGATGACTAAGCAAAAAGACAGCAACAAAAGTATTACAAATGAAGCAAAGATACAAAAAGTCTTTTAAAAATGAACAGAATATTAATAAGTTGTGAGAAAATAACCACTGCTGTTGTAACTGATACCCCTGAGGGAACACAGGAAATACTAAAAAATAAAAAAAGCTGAATTTTAAAGAAATTTGATAAAAATTATAGAGCCCTAACTATGACAAGTTTAACAATCCCCAAGTACAAGAAATAGGAAGAGGTTATCTTATCTTCGCTCTCTCCTTTTTCTATTTACGGGGCCCAAGCTTCCTCTGCAGATTCAGTTTCTCTCCCACTCTTCACTTCCACTTTTTTGAATAAACTTTGCCACTGCTTTTACCTCGTTTTGTTCAGTTCCTTGTTTGAGATGAGAAGAACTTGGAATCTAACTCTGGAAGGAGAGGTGAGCAATCTCAAACCAGGTAACGTTCAGTTGATGAGGGAACTAACTATCAATGATAGTAAGCGTGGTGGATGGACGATTGGTGGTCAACTTGTGACACTCAGCTGAACTGAATCAGCGTGGTGCTGGGTGTGGAGGGCCCACCTGAGGATTGCTGCAACAACATAAAAAGGAGAACTGAAGAGGAAGAGGTGGTGCTGTTGGTTCTCCTAGAGGAGCTTGTCACAGTGGCTTTCCTGATAGGAATTCGGCTGTTCTCATTGTTGGAGGAGCTCGGGTCCTCACTTGCTGAGGATGGCTGCAGTTCTTTTCAGGTGAGCTCTGGTCCTTACTTTGAGCATTGCTTCCTGGCTCCAGTGCAGATCCCTGAGCCTACTGGCACAGATCCTTCATCCCGCTGGCACAGACTTTCTGCTGTCCACCACGGACCTTTGGCCCTTCCCAGTGTGGGTCCTTGAAACAGGCCTGCGTGAGACATTGTTATGGTCTCTTGGCCTCCAGTTGGACTCATGGGGGGCATTGCCATGGGCTCTAGGTCTTCAGCTGGACTCCTGCTGGACATTACTGTAGGATCCAGGCCCTCAGCTGGATTCTTTGGGTCTCTAGTGTGTGGACAGATTTCCTACACTCTTTTGTATTTGACTCTTTGGATGACTATTATAAAATAATCTTTTTTTTTGTACTGAGAATTGAAATTAGGGCCTCGCACTTGCCAGGCAGGTGCTGTGCCACTGAGCTCCATCCCTGGCCCAAATAATCTTATAAAGTATGTGTCCTGTATTATATCTTTTCCCTTGCAAACCCTGACTACAACAGTAAGCTAATGTTTTGTTTTGGTTTGTTGTCTTTTTTGAGACAGGGTCTCACTCTGCAGTTCAGGCTGGTCTTGAGCTCACTTTGTGGCCTTGAGCTCACTTTATAGCCTTGAACTCACTTTGTAGCTCACTTTGTATTTTCCACATATTTGCTGTACTTGTTCAAAATCAGCCTGGTGTCCAGGTACCCTACTTTGCAAGTGGCTTTTTCTCAGTTTGTGTTTTGGTTGGGGGTGCTATGTTACTTTGCCATGTGGCCAGCTGCTACACTACCCTGCCGTGTGGCCAGTGGCCATCTTGTCTTGCTGCATGACTAAGTAATTTTTATGTGTGTGTCACCAGCCACAGCCATCTTTTTTTCTCTCTTTTTTTTTCTTTTTCAAAATAACTGGCCTTATGAGCTAAGTCTCTGATTTTAAACAGCATATGGGCTTATAGAAAACCAGAGAGAGAAACCTTTTTCTTTCCACAAGCAGGAAAAACTCTACTATCCCTTTAAAAACTAATGCAGCCTTTTGCCAGTACAAAAGTTTTGGGTGGGAGCTACAACCACAGGATCTCCGGCTGTGGCCCTGGGCAGATTCGGTGTGTGTGGTTGGGCAGAGGACACCAGAGAGGCCTGCTCCTATTGCAGAAGGGCATGACTATCTTACTGTAGCTAGGGAAAGAAACGGGAATACAAAAGAAAAAAAAAACCTGTCCGTTTTTAACTGCTCAACTTTTGGCCAAAACCTAGCGTCTCAGCCACTCCAAGAGCCTTCCTGAGGGCATCATCACATGGCTTTTTTACTTCCTTGTATAATGCAGCTCAGTTAAAGACCAATGCCTGATGCTCACACAAAACAACATTTAACATTAAAAACTTAACTAAAGTAACTGTAAGTGCATGAAAAAGCCATCCCAATGCTTAGTACTTTTTCTGTCAGGATAAATGGGAGAGATGTTTTCCCGCACGGTTTCTGGTTAAGTAGAGTCATCAAGGGACTCAGAACAAATGCAAGCTGAACCATCCGGGGGTTCAGCTAGGTGGCTAAGGGAACTTTGCTTGGGGAAGTTCTGCCCTTGCAGGAGTTTAAACTAGGCAGGGCCAACAGATGACCCAGCCCCTCCCCCCAGTGAGTTAATGGATCGAACAATGAAGACAAAAGCCCCTGCCCCAGCAGGTTTCTTCTATGCTGAATGATGCTGGCATCACTCTAAGGTTCTCAGATACAGACATCTATCTAGGTTTTGTAAAGTCTCACAAGGGACACCTTACGGACTTTGATCTCCTCCTTATGCATGGGATGGCTCCTTAAAGAGCATAGGCCTAGGTGTCTCCTTTTCTCTATAGATCCCAAGACAAGCAAGCAGGAAATCTATTGAATCTCGTGACCACACAGATTTCACTGACATCACCACTAGGCCATAGTCTCGCTGAGTGGGAAAGCTTTGATCCTGACAATTGAACAGGAGCAGCTTATCTATTATTGCAATATGGTTTGGATCCATGATGAACTGGGAGATGGCAGGAGATGGGTATGGGGTGGTATTTTAAATTATGAGACTATGCTCAAGTTACAGCTTTTTTGCTTAAAATATGTAACGTGAAATGAAATGTCTTATATTCAGGCTTTTGTGACTACCAGCGGGAATGCTCAGAGCTACGGTGGTTAGAGTGACCCCGAGGAGGACAAAGACATTCTGGATGGCCCTGTCCTGAGACCCTCACTAGTCTGTCGGGGGATGTGGGTCTCTGTGATCTGTTTGATGATATTGGGAGGTCTTCTCCACGTCCTCATAGCCCCAGACCAATAAATCAAGTCCATCCCCTCCAGGTGGTTCAGGAACTCCATTAGAGCCTACTGCCCCAGGGGAACCCAGCACACCACAGCCCCCTCCTCATGCTTCTCATACAGCTGTAAACCCCACAGGGAGAGCCCGAAGTGATGCTTCTAACTACTCTAACTCACAACTTGTCCTGCCCTAAGAGAAGCCCCAGGGTCGAGAGGAAATATTCGAGTCCAAGTCCCTTTTTCAGTTGCAGATGTCCAACCTTGCAAAGAACAGTTAGGCCAGAAGATCCCAACAAGTTTGCAGATGGGTTCCAAACTTTGGCCTTTGCTTTTGCTTTCTCATGGGGAGATGTCCAATACATCGTGGCCACTTGCTGTACCCAGATGCAAAGCCAAGAATCCTACAGGAGGCTAAAAACTATGCAAATAAATGATATGCCTTGAAAAGGGAAGGAAACCACCCTGGAGAGGCTGTTCTCCCTTCAACAGAGCCAACCTGGGACTACGGAACTCAGGATGAATTAGAGACCGTGTCTGGCATGGTAGTTGTTCTTGCCATGAGGATGCAAAAGTATGTTAAGGGGGAAGGGGAGGAAGGGAAAAGAAAAAAAGCAAAAAGAAGGAAAAAATGGAAACAAAGCTTTTGTAAATAAGGAGGGGAAGAGGGGTTGAAGGAAGGGTAGGAGAAATGAAAAAAAAAAAGAACCAAGATATATATACATACAAATTTCCCATGATGAATGTGATCATTATGTATACCTAAAATATACTAATAATCTTAATTTTTTAAAAGTACATTTAAAAGTCTATTAATTAGGATAAAGCGAGTGGGCTCTTACAGTGTACAGAAGAAAATCCAGCTTTGTTTCATAACCGATTATCAGAGGCCTTCCTCAGGTATACAGACATAGACCCATCTTCCAGGGAGGAAGAGGCACGAATGGGACATCATTTCATCTATAATCAGCCCCAGATTTGTGACATAAGCTACAAAATCTTCAGACGGGGTCACACATACCTATGACCCCATTGCTGGACACAGCCTTTTCTGTGTTCAATGATCAGGACCCAGAGGAGAGAGAAAGGAGAAAGTCTAAAATTATAGCTATTGTGATTGGTGATGCTTTAACCCAGCGCAAGTCATGTAAGGAAAACCCCAGGAAAGAGTTCCTATTCCAAGTGCAGGAAGACACTGGGCGCAAAATTACACCATGCGTCCACCGGGCCCTGCTGCACAGGGGAGGCTGCTAATGAGCCTGACTTGCGGCATTGGTGGTCTGACCGTCCCTCTCCCAGAGAGGGGCTAGGCCAGCCAGAACCCTCACTTCCTGCTCTGATGACTGAAAAGGCCCAGGGAACCTGCAATGTCCCTGTCCACAGACATCACCACCTCCTCTGAGGAACCCTGGGTAAACTTTCACATCACGGATGAGCCAACTGACTGCTTATTGATACAGGGGCAGCTCATTCCACTTTGACTTTTTTCTCTAGAAAACTCTCCTGTAGGTCTATAGCCATAGTTGAGGTCAAGAGAACCCCTAGTCAGAGACTCTTTACTCCTCTCATATGTCACTCTGAAGGGCAAATGTTTAACCATTTAGCTAATTGTCCTGCTCCCTTGCAGAGATTTACTAGCTAAATTGGAAGAGATTTATTAGCTAAATTGGGGGCAATTCTCAAAATCCGACTAAGGTCAAAACAGTTTTACTTGTTGGGACTGCATTAGGTCTCCCTGACTGGATTAGTCAACAAGTGGATCCTGCTGAATGGTATAAGGAAATACCTGGTAGGGCCAATCCTGCTATGCCAGTCGTTGTAAGACTAAAAGACCCCACTTGGTTTCCTAACCCAAAGCAGTATTCAATCAAGGAAGAGGCGCATAAAGGCCTCCATTCTCTCATAGACAAGTTTCTCAAATACGGTCTTCTGAAGCCTTGTCAGTCCAGTTGCAATACTCCCATTCTCCCGTAGTAAAGCCCTCAGGAGAATATCGCATGGTACAACGTTAGAGATGAAGCTGTCTGTATCTCTGGTATCTGGGAAAAGGCCACTGCTTCTCATGAGGGCCCCATTTGGCAGGGCCCCATGAGAAGTGTGCACGGCTCAGGGAGCTGACACACATAGTGACTTGACCTTCACTTGAGATAATATAGACACTTCCCCTCTTGTTCCCCATGAAGCCACCAAGGCAGGCTGTTCTGCTGAAGATTAGATCTTCTTCCTGTCCCAGATCCTACCCTTCCCTTCAACTCTCCATTGACTTATTCATATGCTGATTTTATAAATAAATGCACTGCATGTGCTAGGTAGTTCCTTTCTCCCATCCAAGGAGAAGGGTCTCCAGCTCACCTCAGTTTTTTAACTCTTGTCTTCATCCTCCACTCTCCTCCCTCCTGAGTTTCCAGAGCTGCATTGAACTAGGCAGTACAAGACCTCTGCCTCATTGACAAGCCTGTCATTCCAATCTGTCCTCTAGTGGCAGATCCATACATTATTTTCTTCCAAATTCTAGGGGACACTAAGTGTTAGATTTTTTTTTTTTTTTTTTTTTTTTTTTTTCTCCGGTACCGGGAACCGAACTCACGACCTTACGCATGCCAGGCAAGCGCTTTTGCCACTGAGCTAAATCCCCAGCCCCTAAGTGTTAGATTTAAAAGATGCATTTTTTTCACCAGGCATGATGGCACATGACTATAATCCTAGCACTTGGGAGGCTGAGGCAGGATGATTCCACAAGTTTGAGGCCAGCCTGAGCTACATAGTAAGCTCGAGGACAGCTTGAACTATGCAGTAAGACTGTCTCAAACAATGTATTTTTCTCTATCCCCTACATCTAGACCCCCAATTACCCTTTGTCTTGAAATAGGAAAATCCAATTTCAAGAGAAAAGCAGCAATATACTTGGACAGTTCTCCCTCAAGGGTTTAGAGACAGTCCTCACCTTTTTGCTCAGGCACTAGAGAAAGTCTTGAGGAATATAAAGCTTAAACAAGGAACCATCCTATAGTGTGTAGATGATATTCTAGTTTGTAGCTCAACTCAGAAGTTATCTAACTATAACACTGTACAGATGCTCAACTTTCGAGGTAAGAATGAATATAAAATGTGCAAAGAAAAGGCTCAGATATCCCTCCAAAAAGTCCAATATCTGGGATATATTCTTATACCTGGGGAAAAACAGCTGTCTAGGGACTGGATCTAGGCTATTTGTGATCTTGAGCCTCCTGCCACCAAACAACAGTTTTGCTCATTACAGGAGATGGCGAGATTTTGTAGGATCTGGCTATCTAATTTTGATAGTAAAATTAATGGTAGTAAATTTAATAGTAAAATTAATAGTAAATTTAATAGTAAATTTAATAGTAAAATTAATGGTAGTAAATTTGATAGTAAATTTAATGGTAAAGCCTTTGTATGAGGCTGCCGAAGGCCCCGACTCTGTGCCTCTAGAATGGACAAAAGTGACTGATAATGACTTTAGGAAAAAAAGCATTCCCTTACTCAGGCTCCAGTACTGGGAATACCTGACTTAAGAAAATCTTTCTTTCTCTACGTATCAGGAAAGGGAGGAATTGTCTTGGGAATTTTGACCCAGAGACTAGGACAAGAACATAACATAGGGGCTGGGGATTTAGCTCAGCGGCAAAGCGCCTGCCTGGCAAGCGCAAGGTCGTGAGTTCGGTTCCCGGTACCGGAGAAAAACCAAAAAAAAAAAAAAAAAAAAAAAAAAGAACATAACATAATCATATACTTTTAAAAGAAATTAGATGTTGTAGTTGCAGGATGGCCATGCAGCCTGACAGTAATAGCAGCTACAGTTGTAGTAACAAGAAGTACAATGTTAACTTTGGGACAAACACTAGAAGTTCTGTCACCCCATCAGGTCAGAGCTATTCTAGAGACAAAAGGTTACTTGTGGTTAACAGGGAAATGGCTCACTAAGTATCAGGCCATGCTCTTAGATACCCTTGATGTTATTATAAAAACTTGTATTTCTATTAACCCTGCTTCTTTGGTGCCTACAGGCCCAGAAGTTAGTCACTCTAGGGCGCAAGTCCTCTCTCAGACTTATGCAAGTAGCAGGACATCAGTGATCTGCCCCTCCACAACCCCGAAGAGGTGTGGTTCGCTGATGAAATAGCTTTGTTAAGAAAAACATCAAAAGGCAGGTTGTGCAGTTGTCAGCTCACAATAGGTCACTGAAGCTAGACCTCTTCCTCCAGCAACCTCTGCTAAAAACTTGGAGAGCAGGAACACCCGCTGACCAGTTAGAACCAAAATGGGTGTATCCCTTTTCAGTGACCCTTGCCATGCCCACTGCAGTAAAGGTGGCAGGGATAGATAATTGGGTTCGTCTTTCTAGAATAAGGCCAGTCCCAACTGAACTGTCTGAAGCACAAGATCACCCGAAAGAAAAAAATTACTCCTGTGAACCTCTGGAAGACTTGAGATTTCTCCTCAAAAAACAAAACTCCTGTCTGCTATAGGAACCATGGAAATCTGACCTGCTCCTCATGTTTGGGCCAATAATGAAGATCAATGGTCATTAATTCTTTTCTCATTGTTTCCTGACAGGTTTTCCTTTCTTCAACCCAGCCAGCGAGCCACAGCACCCCAAGGTAGTTGGAGAGTGCATGACCCCCCAGTAGGTAAGGTCTACAGCCCTTTCCAGTTTGAAGAAGCTGTGGAAGACAGAGACCTCCACTCCCTCAGCACCCCATAAAGAATTATGGAGATTTGTGTTTCTCGAGAGGATGAGATAGGAGCATGGCAAAGCTGGCTGGAGAAGTAGGTGTGACCTGTTAGCTATAAGATCCCAGACACATGCCCAGAGCAGCTCCCAAGGCCCTGCACATGGACTTCTCTCAAGACACAAGCAGGTTTTCAATAGGATGGCCCAGACCCGACGGCAACCTGAGGCACGGGATCCCAGCACAGCCTCTCAAGACCTGTATGTGGAAGTTCTCACTGGTTTCCTCGAGATTTGGATAATATTAAAAAAAAAAAGCAGCGATATGGAGCCGGTGCTATTGTAGCTCTCCATGGTAACCCACACTGTGTTCCCCAGATGCAGCACATAATTTATCTTTGCTCTTACCCTCTTTTTCTAATTACTCGGCCCAAGCTCACTCTGCAAAGCCAGTTTCTCTCCCATTCTTCACTTTTATTTTCTCAAATAAACTTTGACAGCGCTTTAAAAAAAATAGGAAGAAACCTACACCAATGCACATCATAAATTTCTCAGTATCAGACATAAAGAGGGCCAGGGATATAGCTCAGTGGCATAAGTGCCTACCTGGCAAGCCCGAGGTCCTGAGTTCAATTCCCAGTACAAAAAAATCAGAAATAAAGAGAAAATATGAAATATATTCCCCAAGTTTTATGTGTGCAGGAACATATATAAGACTAGCAACAGGTTTTGCAGGAGAAAAAAATGCCAGTGAAAAATAAAAGGAACAGCATATTAAAGCATTGAAAGATAAGACTGTCAATGTGGGATTTGACACCAAGAGAAAATAAATTTCAAAAGCAAAGGTGAGGTTTCCAGTTTCTCATTTGACATGTAGGTGCTTGACAATGTAGGCATCATCACCCCAACAAGTGAAAGGCTGAAGAACCAAATCTTCGACCCATCAGAGAATTGAGTTCACAATGCTTTGGTAAATAGAAACACTAAAACAACTACCAGGATTTGGAGGTGGATTTATTTACACTGATGATATTCTGGGAATGACTAGGATCATGACTAGGATCATTCCCAGAATATCAGGCCCTGATCTCTGGTGGTCTAGGGCTTATATTGAATAAGCAAGCGGGAAGTACAGAGGCAGAATGGCTTGTCAACTGGGGATTGTTTTATACAATGTGCATCACAGTGACCAGCTATGCATCACAGTGACCAGCTGTTCCTAAGAAACAAAAGTAACAGGAACTGTAACCGGAACTATTACCTGGGCAACTAACAAACTGAGGTATACCAGCTGGTGGAGGGGGGACGCATCTTCTGCTACAACAGGACAAAATACTGGTCCTCAGATTGGAAAGGTATAGGAGCTGACACCCATGGTAGAGCCCCTGCAGGAAGCACTACCTGTGTGGGCCTCCTGTGGACAAGCCTGAGCATTCAAATTCCAGGGCTGCTGACATGGGGCCCTCATGCCTTCCTGAGATTTCCCTCCTAGAGTTCTACCAGGCTCTCACACTAAACACCAGAGAAAAAGTTCCTCTTAGGCAGGGGGAGGGAAAGGGAAGCATTTAAAAATGTGACAGAGTACTGTGTTTTCATTGAGGCCACCTTCTGCAGAAATTGTCTGAGTCCAAGCTACTGAGTTTTAGAGCCTACCCCACTGGAACACAAAAAATACCCTACTGCACTGCTCACCTCATTCTGCTCCACCTAAGGGGCAGAGTGGGGCTGAGAAGAGGTGGTGAGGCTCACAGCTGGGGAACAGGCGCACTAAGAGCCTGTGACTACGGATGGGACTGCAGAACATTTCTATGCCACACACCTCAGGACCAGGCCTGTAAAGGCCTATTTAGTACAGTGCTTCTGCCCAATACCACACCCAGCCTACAACAACAATTGGATCAATTGAACAGTCTGCCTCTCAGATGTGTTCAGTTAGAGAATTTGTTCCTGGATATTTGTACTAGAGATATTAACATCAGAAGTCAAAACATCTTATTATTTAACATTTTTCTACTCACAAATGGAATATGGTTGAAAGGTATATATGCTTTTGAGACAGGGTCTGCTATACAGTTCAGGTTTGCCTTGAACTCACTTTGTAGCCCAGGCTGGCCTCAAACTCTCAGCAACCTTCCTGCCTCAGCCTCCTGAGTACTGGGATTACAAGCAAGCATGCCCAGCAAAAGCAGTATTAAACTACATGAATTTGAAAATTTCTTGATTTTTTTTTTTTTTTTTTTTGGTTTTTTGAGACTGTCTCGCTATGTAATTCTGGCTGTCTTTGAGCTCACTATGTAGTTCAGGCTGGCCTTGAGCTTGCAGGAGTCCTCCTGCCTCAGCCTCCTGAGTGCTTGGAATAAAAGGTATGCACCACCACACCTGGTTTGAATTTTTTTTGAAAAAACTAAACAAAACAAAAACAAAAACACCAAACTCCACCTTTTATAGAGATACCCACAGCAATCGGCAACTGTAGTGAACACAGAATGATGAATGGCCACCTTTGTATTGGAGTCCTGCCGTCTACTGTAGGGGTTGGTGACATGAGGAACATCAAGAGCCACAGATAACATGCTACACTGCTGCAGGAGCCAGTGGCTGGTGTGTGTGAAGTACTGGCAGTTGTAGACTGCTGTGCATCTTGAAGTAAAGATCTATCCGTTGAGAGAGGTGAAATGAAAATTTTCTTCAAAATAAATCCACTAAAACCCAAAATATTGACTAGGGATGTAGCTCAGTGGCACAAGCGCCTGCCCAACAAGTGCAAAGTCCTGAGTTCGAACCCCTGTACTGCCCCCCAAAAAATAAAAATAAAAATAAATAAAACCCAAAATATTTAATCAGATTAGCAGGGGTTAATCACCCCTGAGAAATTTTGCTATGGGGCCTGTTTTTCAACTGATCACTCAAAATTACAGGACATACTGAAAGGCAAAAGAACAAAGACAAAAGAAACAAACAACTTAACTTTGTAGAGGTCAAGGGTCAGATGTTGCCCCTTAACAGTATGTAAACAGCGTTTGTGTCTCTCAGATCAGCTGTGACCTCTGAAAGATTAAAGAGACAGAACAATCATCAGAATTAGATGTGGCGAGGCTGATGGAATGTAAAACAACTAGGATTAAAGTACTGAGGGCTGTGTGGGACGAAGGAGGCAGCATGCAAGAATAGATGGGCAATGCAAGCAGAGAAAAATGATGCAAAATAACATCTGTTCTTTAAAGAAGATAAGAAAATAGTTCATTCTGAGCCAAATACAAGTGACCATGGCCTGGAAATACAGTTTCAAGTTGTTTTGAAAAACTACTCTGAGAAATAGAAATGTTGAACTTTCCCAGCAAAAGACAAAGGTAATGATATATGAATACTTCAGTGACTAAGTCAGCATACAGCAGGCAGAGCCTAACCAGGATTGAGATGGTATCTAACTGCATTCTTAGGTAAGTTTCAAGAGATCAGGTGAGTCAGAGGTCTATTCTTTGTCAAGCTATGAGTGGTTAATCAGGTCTCATATGCAACCCAGAAAGTTTACCTAACAGTCATGAGGCTGCTAGGTCAGGTATAAAAGTTTGGATATAATGATTTATTTTCTAAAGGCCCAAAGTAGCCTTTGTCTCAGGCTGTCCAGTGTATGCCATCATTTTATCTCCTTTTGACAAGCTGTCCATCTGGACTTGCTTGAAGAATTCTATTGTAATATAGTTTCTTCAAGAAAGTTTAATCTCGTAGGTGGAAAATCAAAGAAAGAATAACAAAATGCTAGCACTTTAGTCAGCTTTCCATCACTGTGACAAAACACCTGAGAAAGTCAACTGAAAGATGGAAAGGTTTATTCTGACAGTTTCAGAGGCCCATGGCTATTGGCTCTGTTGTTCTGGGTCCTGCGGTGGGGCAGACCGTAGTGGTATGGAGGGCATTGTGGAACAAAGTAGTTCAGCTCCTGGAGTGAAAGAGAAAAGAGAAAAGGGACAGAGAAGGGAAGGGAGAGGGGAGAGAGAGTACTCTTTATAACAAAGCTCACCTTCTTATAATCAGCTCCCAAAGGCTCCACCTCCCTGAACTCTGCTCCACTGGGACCAAGCTTTCAACACATGAACATTCAGAGAATATTTAAGAAAGCAAAACTACATAACAAAGATGAAGAACACCTTTAATGAGTCTTCAGCAGACTGGGCATGGCCATGTAAAGACTCCATGAGTCTGAAGATATGTCAAAAGAAACTTTCCAAACTGAAAGCTAAAAATAAAAAGGACTGAGCTCAGTGTGGTAGGGCAGGCCTGTAATCCCAGCTCTCTGGGAAGCTAAGGCAGAGAATCACAATTCCCCTACCCTAGCCTAGGCAACTTAGTGACTTACCAAAACCCTGCCTCAAAATAAAAAATTAAACAACGGACTGGGGATGTAGTTCAGTGAGAAGGCCTGGTACCTCTCAGAAAGTCAACTGAAAGGCGGACAGTGTTATTCTGGAACTGGGCGTGGTACTGGGGCTGGTGGAGAAGAACACAGAAGGTCTAGGGACTGTGGGACAATTACAGGAGGTGAAATATGTGCATAATGACCATGCCACGAGAACAAAGGCCAGAAGGAACGCGCGCGCGCGCGCGCGCACACACACACACACACACACACACACACACACAAACACACTACCAAAGGAATAATGGCTGAGGGTTGTCAAAAGTGAATGACAGAAGCCAAATTAATTCAACATCTAGGAAGCTTAGGGGACACCAAGCAGGATTAACCCCCCTCCCCAAAAATCTAAACCTAGGCATATAATTTTCAAACTGCGGAAAATCAAAGACATGAAGAAACTCTCAAAAGAAGCCAGAAGAAAAAACTCTAGTTATAGAGGAACAAAAGTAAGGATTTCCTAGGGCTTCTTTTCAATAACCATGCAAAAAGAATGGAATAGAGTGAAATAGTTAGGGTCCAAATAGGAAAATATCAACCTAGAATTCTGTATCAGTGAGATCATCTCCCACCCCTTTAAGGTGGTACACAGGGTCGAACCCAAGGCCTTCTTCATGCTTGCCTCAAATTTTAAATCTTCTTGCCTCAGCCTCCTGAGAATTTGGGACTGCAGGTGTGTATCACCAAGCCTGGCTTAAAATTATGCTTTTAAAATGAAACAAAAATGAAGAATGTTTCAAATAACAAAAATTGTTGGAATTTGTGCCAGTACATATGCTTCACAAGAACTGTTAAAAGAAATTCATCAGAGCAAAGAAAATTTTTTTAGGTCAGAAACTTAGATGGAGGCTCACTTCAGCAACACATGTGCTAAAATTGGAAGGATACAGAGATTAGCGCGGCCCTTGCGCAAGGATGACATGCAAATTCATGGAATGTTTGTCATTGTTCAAAACAATCTCAACCAAAATACCAATGACATTACTCACAGAACTAGAGGGAAAGAATCCTAAAATTCATATAGAACCAGAAGAGATCCAGAATGGCAAAAGCAACTCTGGGTAACAAAAGCAAAGCAGGAAGAATCACAGTCTGAGATTAGAAGTTATATTACAAAGCTACTGTGGAACTGGCACGAAAACAGACATGTGGATCAGTGGGACAGAACAGAAGATGAGGAAACAACACCAGGCACATTCAGCTACTTAATCTTTGACAAAGGAATCAAAAAACATACCCTGGAAGAAAGCTAGCCTGTTTAATAAATGGTCCTGAGAAAATTGGATATCCACATGTAGAAGATTGAGCCTAGATTGAGTACTCGTATATTTCACCATGTACTAAACTAAAATCAAAATGGATTAAAGATCTAAATGTTAAAACAGAAACAATCTGCTGGAAGATAAAATAGATAAAACTCTTAGAGACATATATAAGCATAGGCAAGGACTTTCTGAACAGAACCCTAGAGGGCATAAGAAATAATACCAAGAATCAATAAATGGAATCATATCAAATTAATAAGTTTCTGCATAGCAAAGGAAACAACCAAGAGAGTGAAGAAACAACCTAAAAAGTGTGGGAAAATTTGCCAGTTATTCCTCAGACAGAGGACTAATATCTAGAATATATAAAGACGTTGAACAACATTGGAACCTTTCAGATTTAAAGATCCACTGTTAAAAAGGTCAACTGAAATGAATAGACACTTCACAGAAGAAGGACAAATGGTCAATAAATACATGAAAATATGTTCAGCATCACTGACCACTAGAGAAAAGCAAATTAAAACACATTGAGATACCATCTTGCTCGAGAAAGAATGGCTACAATAAAAAATTCTAATAATAATTTGCCAGGCATGGTGGTGCACATCTGCAATCCCAGCACTTGGGAAGCTGAGGCAAGGGGATCGGTGTGAGTTTGAGACCATCCTGGGCTATAAAGTGAGCTCAAGGCCAGCCTGAACTGCATAGCGAGGCCCTGTCTCAAAAAGACACACAAAAAAATTTCTAATAATAACAAATGCTGGTAATGGATGTGGGGGAAAAAGGAGTTCTACATTGTTGTGGGAATGTAAATTCATAGAACCACTAGGGAAACTGATGTGGCAATTTCTCAAAAAACTAAAAATAGAAATTCCATTTGATCTAGCTATTCTCCTTCTAGATATCTTCATGAAACAGACATCATATTACAGGAATACATGCATATCAATGTTTATAGCAGCACAATTTATAATAGCTAGATCTTGGAAGCAGACATACATTCAACAGATGAATGGCTAAGAAAAATCTGATATTTGTACACAAGGGAGTACTAGTCTGCCATAGAGAAAGATAAACTTGAGGCATTTGTAGACAAAGGGATGCAACTTGAGAACATAATGTTAAGTGAAATAAGTAAGATACACAACCTTAAGTATCACATAGTTTCTCTTATATGAGTAACTCACACACACACACACACACATATATATATATAGAGAGAGAGAGAGAGAAAGAGCAACCTGGAAGACAAACGGGAAATAGGGAGAAGTTCAAGTAATTCCCCAAATTACCTATTGCATTGTTTCAAAAATATGTGCTGGACTGGGTGTGGTGGCACACATCTGTAATCCCAGCACTAGGGAGGCTGAGGCAAGAGGATAGCTGCAAGTTCCAGGCCAGCCTGGGTTACATAGTGAAACCCTGTCTCAAAAAAAAAAAAAGTGCTAATTTGTTTCATTTATACTACTACTTTCTCTTAGTTCATTGAAAAGAAAGTTTGGTGCTATTGTCTGTTTGCTTCTTCTTTGTAAGAGAGAGTTTTTGACTTGTACTCTGAGTAAAGTTTGGGTCATTTAAGATTATGATACACACTGTATTAGCTATTGTCATTCTGGTTATTTTGTTATGAAATTTTGTTTTTTCTTATAAAAGTAAGGAGAGGGCTTCATAATATTTTGTTTACTAAGATATACACATATTATATTAAGATTAAAAAAGAAACTTGGACAAAATGAAAGGAACTCCAAGAAGGAGTAATAATGGTAAAATAAAAGACTTCATTTTTCTTACTCGTAATTGACCTCCCAAATAGCGCTCTGTTCAAGTGAGTAACAGCAACAGTGTGTTCAAGAGGTGAAGCACATGCGCCAGTGTGGTGCATAGCAGTGATGCTGGGAGAGAGGAAATGAGGATGACGAAGGCTGTGCGGGGTCTCTGCACCTCCATGCAGCCCCGCAGTGGTGTCTGCAGACAGACACCAGTAAGTTGTAAATGTACGCAAGTAAAAAATTGTAAAAGAGGGCCTGGGGATTTAGCTCAGTGGCAAAGCGCCTGCCTGGCAAGCGCAAGGTTGTGAGTTCGATTTCTGGTACCAGAAGAAAAAAAAAAATTGTAAAAGAAAATATGAGAGGAGAAAAGATAGACTCATATAAACTGCTTGACCAAAACCGGAAAAGGAAGAGTAGCAGACATGAACATCTGTAGAAGACGGGGTGGGTGATGGTCTGCCCAGGGGCCTGGCCCTCGTTTGTGTGAGACAGAGCACTGCAGAGTTCATGTAGTCCGGGCCAGAGGACACGGGCTCATGGTGGCAGAGCAGTGAAGACCTTCAGAGCCAATGGGGAATTGCTGCCAGCGCCAGAATGTCCCGTCAGCTGCTCCTGGCCAGCCCGCTCTGATGTTGATGCAGGAAAGCCTGAGACAAACACAGGGAGCTCTTGGTGTGTACTGCTGTGGTGGCCTTCATGGGGATGATGGGACATGCTGGGAACAGGAAGAGCCCATGGGAAGCTCCTCTGCCATGGATGAGGTAGATAGGACAGCCAGTGCCAGGGCGGGAGCACAGGCCAGCGCCAGCTTCATGTCACTTACAGTGAGGGCGACCAGTCCTTTACTGCTACTGACACTGCCCATGGTGGCTCTGAATGGGAATGAGAGCAGGACTTCCGTTCTGGACACAGGTAGCTTCCTGAAAATACATGAAACCACGAGCCTCCTGAACATTCCCAGCCACAGTGTGCAAGACCTGCTCAACAGTAGAGATCCTCAGGGGCTGGGGATTTAGCTCAGCGGCAAAGCGCCTGCCTGGCAAGCGCAAGGTTGTGAGTTCGGTTCCCGGTACCGGAGAAAAGCCAAAAAAAAAAAAACAGTAGAGATCCTCAGGCCAAAGTAGCGCTGGCCCTCAGCCACATGTGGGTGGTGGGTGAGGAAACTACCAGAAGGAAGCAAAGATGGCAGGAAAAGGAGGAGAGAAAGAGGCTGGAACCGTGGAAGGCCAGACGACACAGACCATACCTGAGAGCCCTGGCCCACAGGGGGCTACGGGGCTCGGGAGCAGCCCCACAAAGGACGGCAAATGGACCAGAGGGGGAGAGGGAGGCCAAGAGCAGCCATCACCCGAAGTGTGTCAGTGACTGTGGCCACTCAAGCTAGTCCTCTGAGAATCCTGAGGGGAGTAGGGGAGAACTGACCAGAGAACTGAAGGCAGAAAGAGCAAAAGAGGACGAGATCATGGCGCAAGTCATCTCTGCAGGGGGAAAATTACCGGCTGCACAGGGAGCTCCAGAAGCTCCAGCTGTGGCTTCAAGTGCCATGCGGATTGCATCAGAGACATGTCACAGGACCACAGAGACCCACAGAGGGCAAAAGGCACTGCATGGGCCTCAAAGAAACGGTGTTTTTCATTGTTCTAAACAATGATCGTAGGCACTTCCAACTGAGTACAGGAAAGCAGTGATGTTGAAGAAGAAAGGTGGGGGGCACAGGGGACGTGGAGAAAGATGATGGGAGGGTGGGGAGGGGGGTGGAGGACACCGTCGTCCAGGATGGGACTGTAGGGGGCAGCTTGTCTAGTTAGGCTTCAAGGGCCCAGGATCAAACGGGGAGGCCAGAACCCAGAGGCAGAGCCAGGGGAACGCTGCGGGTGCATTACTGCCTGTTATTTTCCCAAAGGCTCCAGGTCCTCTCGGCTTCTTAGCCCAGATTCTGGGACCCGCCTCCTGACATGAGCTTGGGCTCTACCTCCAGGCTCCCTCTGTTCTCTCCTCTCCTCTCCTCCACCCTGGGCAAACCCATGGCCTTCCCCAGAGTGTGCTTCTCCTGAACAGTATCTTTTCCTGGGACCCACTGCACTTCTTCCTCTCCAATCTCTCAGCAGATGGCAGCCAGGCTGGACCCTTAGCCAAAGACTGGAGCATAGCAGGCATGCATCCGCCTTGACCTGTCCGCTTGGCTGTGGGACATGAGTGACAAATGCCCCGTGCTGCACTGGACACGCTGGTTGAGGTTTGGTTTGTGCCTGGCATATTATTAAGAGCTCCCCTTTCACTCTTAAAATCATTCTCTTTAGGACAATAAATTATATACAATAATGATCTCTTTAAGTGTAGTTTTCCAGGGAAAGCTGAAACATTTAATAAATCCCAAAAGTTCATGAGCGACGTGGATAGCATGAGTTAAATCAATCTAAATGTATCCAAACACACTGGGCAAGAACAGAATCTTGAAAGCAGCAAAAGAGATGTGTCCTGTCACCTACAAAGCATCCTCAGAAAGACAATCAACAGATTTTTCATCTGAAATTCCGGAGGCCAAAAGGCAGTGGCCTATGTATCCTAAGTGCCAATAGAAAAAAAAAAAAAACAAACAACCTGCTAACCAAGAATGCTACATTTGGCAAAACGACCTTAAATAAGAGATAAATTAAGATATTTCTGGATAAACAAAAGCTGAAAGAGTTCATTACCACTAGATTTGGTCTTCAAAAAATGCTTAAGGGAGTTCCATAGGCTAAAATGAATGAACACTAGACAGTAGTTTGAAGCCATGTAAAAAAATAAAAGATTTCAGTTAGATAAGCCCAGCCCTCTGGAAGGCCGAGGCAGGAGGGTCACAAGTCATGCTCAGTCTGGGCAATTTAGCACTTAGCAGGACTGTCTCAAAATAAAAAATTAGAAAAGGGTGTGGATGTTGCTCAGTAAGAAGGCCCTGAGCTCAGTCCCCACTACCACACACACACACACACACACACACACACATACACACACACACACACACACACACAAATCCCAAGTAGGAAAATACATGAACAATTATAAAAGCTGGTATTGTTGTAACAATGGTTTGTAACTCTAATTTATTTACATGGCTTAAGAAATAAAAATTGAAAAAATTGTCATTCTACAAGATTACAAGATTCTAAAAGCATTATTATACTTTTAGTTTGTAACATTACATTTTTGTATATAATTTAAGAGCCCAATATGTTTAAAAGAATTAAGTTACATATTTGGGCACCCAATATGTACCAGTATAGTTTTGTGAAATCAAACTAAAAGAGGTTGAGAAAGAGCTGTAAAAGAGCAGCAGAAATTTTGTGTTATTGAAGTTAATCTGGCATGAATTCAAATTACAGTGTTATAACTACAAGATGTTAAATGTAATCCCCATGGTAACCAGAAAAAAATAGTCATAAAATCTATATAAAAAGAAATGCAAAAGGACTAAACATTTCACTACAAAAAATCAATTACACACAAAAGAAGACACTGATGCAGGAAATGAGGGAAAGAAAAAGATATTAGACATATGAGAGAATAGAACAAAATGAAAGAACTAAATCCATCCATATCACTAATTAGAAGTAAACAGATTAAATCTCCAATGAAAAGCCTAAATTGGAAGAATGGATAAAAATACATGATCTATCTATATACTATCTACAAGAGATTCATTTTATTTATTTTGATTTCCACTTACTTTGTATTACTACATGTTTGCAGTACATAATGATGACATTTATCATGGGGAGTTGGTACATGTACATAGCCCCTCTTATTTCTTTTCTTGTCCCCCTTTGCCTCCCATCCCTCCCTGCTTCCCTCTTTCTCCCTTTCCCAGTTGAAAAACATCTCCTTACTTCTTATTACCTATCTTTTATTTTGCTCTTTATTTATATTTTGGGTTTCTCATAAAAGAGAAACCATGCACTATTTAAGCCTGTGGGTCTGATTTATTGCGTTTAATATTATTGTCTCAAATTGTATACGTTTACTTATTAATGCCTTAAGTTTATCCTTATTTATAGCAGAGTAGTACTTCATTGTGTATAACACTTTTTATCCTTTCATCTGTTGATGGGCATATAGGCTATTTCCAAGAGTTAGCTATTGTATCAGTCAGTGCTTACTAAAGAAATAGATTTAATTCAAGATAAACAAATATGTAAGAACTTACAAGATAGGCTTACTGTGGCTGCCCGCAGAGTCAGCTTTGGAAGAGTGCAAAAGGGCTGTCTGCATGCTGGAAAGCCAAAGGACCCAGGCAAAGGCCTGGCACTCACTGTGGTGACCCATGGAAGTCCACATCACAAGGCCTAAGGGTCTGTGCAGGAAGGATAAAGAGTCTGCACTGGAAGCCAGGAGACAACATCAAGGTGAAGGTGAAGTCTGGAGCTCCCCTGAAGGAAGACAAATGAGCCTTCCTTCTTTGTTTCCCTTTCATACCATTCAGGCTTCCAGCCTATTGGTTGGTGCCACTCACACCCAGGGTAGGTCTCTGTCTTCAGTAAACCCCTGCAGCTACACTCAGAACTATGCTGATCCAACTTAGTTGGGCATTTCTTACTCAAGTTGACATAATCAGTTAACTAGTACAGCTATTATAAATTGCATTGCCATAAACATGGCTATAAATGCACCATTATAATATGAGGTCTTTAACTCTTCCCAGAAGACACTTAGAAGGGTAACAACTTGGTCAAATGGATTTTGTTAATGGCCAGTGATCCTGAACATTTTTTCACATCTACTTTTTGGAGACATCCTCTGGGCATGACTAACTATCGGCCTCTGCCTCCATTGCAGGACCCAAGGTGGGGTGGGGGGATTGCAGCTTATTTGGTCCAGTACCCAGTTCTCCCACCCAGGGAGTGGGCTGCAGTTTATGACCCCAAGGCAGTCTAAAAATTGACACAAAGAGAAATTCAGTTGATAGCAACAACTATGTCACCTTGGTTCTAGTGATAAAATCATCAATAATAGCATCCAGTACAAACTGGATATTGACAAACCCTAAGAACCATTACTGTACCACCTTTAACCATAAAAAAGAGATTTATGATTATCGGAGAAACACTAAGACAAACCAGATATTGACCTATAGTAAATATCTACTAAGTGGAACAACTTTACCTCACTAACAATAGAACAATGTTCAACAGCAGTAAGATACAGTTAAGTATAGATTCATAATGCTTAATGGTTATACTACTAAGGTTAGAACAGGAGAGAATGGTAGCTTGAAAAAAGCAAAACTTTAAAAATTAAGCAATGGAAGATGAGAAAAAGGTGATAAAAATGGAATTAAAAGTCTTATTTAGGAGTAAAAGAAAACTAACAGTATTAGATAAAAGTTAGATAAAAGTAACAGAAAAATATAAGAAAAATGAGAAATAAGGAGAATACGGGAACAAAATAAAAGAAAGTGAGAAAAGAGAAAAGAAAAAAAGGGACCAAAAAAATAAACAAAATAAAAAAAAAAAGAGAAAAGAGAAAAGAAAAAAAGGGACCAAAAAAATAAACAAAATAATAATAAAAAGAAAAAATAGAAAATAAAACTCCAAGCCTGGCATAGTGGTGCACGCCTGTAATCCCAGCACTTGGGAGGCTGAGGCAGGAGGATCGGTGCGAGTTTGAGACCAGCCTGGGCTACAAAGTGAGCTCAAGGCCAGCCTGAACTGCATAGTGAAACCCTGTCTCAAAAAGACAAAAATAAATAAATAAGAAAACTCCAAACACTACAAAAACAAAAGCCAATAAAAGAGAAAAAACATTTTAGCTGGGCGTGGCGGTACATGCTTATAATCCTAGCACTTGGGAGGCTGAGGCAGGAGGATCATTGTGAGTTCAAGACCAGCCTAGGCTACAAAGTGAGCTCAAGGCCAGCCTGAACTGCATAGTGAGACCCTGTCTCAAAAAGACCAAAAAAGAAAAAAAAAAAAAAAAGCAGAAAACTTTCCTATGTATTTCCAAGTAAGTTGTTTCCTTCCAGGACTTGAAAGTCTTTGGAATCCAGCAATTCACAGTTCTCTCCACCCCAGTTTATAGCCTGTGCGTTTGTGAGGTGGGCCCACTGTTCAAGAGATTCTCTACCTGTAATTCCCACCTTGTAGCTGCTGCCCAAGCTGAGCTATGTCCCTGTTCATATTGGTATATGAGGAAGCAATCAGACCACAGGTCTCTGCTGGATATAGGTAGTGGTGTAGTGGCTCAAACAGACTGCTAGACTCCACCAAACCTGGCCTCCCACCATGGAATGCAGACCCCTTGTCTTTCCTGGTTTGAGCTTGAACTTTTCAGGAGATCTCAGGGAATCTCAGTCTAGCCCTCACTCTCCCTGCATCTGCAGCTGTCTCTGGTAGCTGTGGGTTCTCCTCCATGAGGCATAGCACTGGTGGTGGGTTGCAAGAGATTCATTTTAGATCCAAAGACACAGAAAGTTAAAGGGTGGCAAAAGATATTCCACTCAAATAGTAAGCAAATAGAGCAGAGATGGCTATACACATAACAAAAAAAATAGATTTTAAATTTTAAAAGTTAAAAAGACAAGAAACAACTTTAGATATGAATAAATTTTCAACCTAACAGATGAAAAAAATTTTTAAATGTGTTACGTGGTGACCATTGAAATACATGAAGAGTGACAGAAGTAAAGGGAGCAGCTGTACAATAACAGCTGGATAACTTCAAAACCTCACTCAAATGGATACAACTAGACAGAAGATAACTAAGAAAATAAAGAACTTCATACAACAACCAACGCAATCTAGCAGACATATAACCCAGAAGCAACATCTTATATATTCTTCTCAAGTACACACAGAACATTTTCCAGGATAGATTGTAAATTAGAGCACAGGTTCTGAACAGATTTTAAAAGACAGATATCACATAAAATATCATCTCTAAAAACAATGGGATGAAGCTAGAAGTCAATAATAGAAGTAAGCAGGGCATGGTGGTGCAGGCCTGTAACCCCAGCATTGGGGAGGCTAAAGCAGGAGAATCACTGTGAGTTTGAGGCCAGCCTGGGCTACATACTGTCCAAAAAAAAAAAAAAGAAGTAAAACTGAAAAATTTATAAATTTGTGGAAATCAAACAACACAATCTTAAAGAACCAATAGATCAAAGAAGAAATCCTAAAGGGAATTTAAAAATATGCAGAGAAGAATGAAAAAGACATTTAACTTTCCAAACTTAACAGCAACAATACCAGTAAGGGAAAGTTTCTAGCTATAAATATGCTAAAAACTAAGGATGGGGCGGAGATGTAGCTCACTGGTAGAGCAGTTATTTAGCTTTATATTCAATCTCCAGTACTACAAAACAACAACAACCCACCAAAATAAAAAACAATGAACAACCTAACTACAACTTAGGGAACTAGAGAAACAAATTCAAAGCTAGCAGAAGAAAAGATACATCATAAAAATTAGAATGGCTGGGCATGGTGTCACATGCCAATGATCCTAGCATTCCGGAAGGCGGAGGCAGGAAAATCACAAGTTCATATCCAGCCTGAACAACTTAGTGGTTTAATAAGAACTTTTCTCAAAATAAAAACTAAGAAAAGGAAGAGAAGGGCTGGCAATGTAGCTCTCAGTAGGTAGACTCTGGGATCAATGTCCAGGATAGAGAGACAGACAGACAGACAAACAGACAGAGATAGAGAGACAGAGACAGAGACAGAGACAGACAGAGATACTAGAACAGAGATCAGTGAAACAGAAATAGCTGACATTTAGAGATCCCCCAAAGACTCGTGTGATTGTAGGTGGGGATTTTGGGAGGTGATTTGGATCGTGGACATATGATCCTGCTGAGTGGATTAGTTCACTGATGAACTAGAACTAAATGTGAGTTAGGAAGTGAAGCCTGGTGGGTGGAGATGAGTCACTGGGGAGGTAGCTTGGAAGGGTCTGTCTCTCTCCTCCTCCCTTGATTTCTCTCTGCTTCCTGTCTGCCCCATGAGCAAGCCTCCTCTGCTGTGCCCCTCTCCCATGCCACCCGGCCTTGGGTCCAGCCACCTATGGACCAAAACCTTTGCAAACCATGAGTCAAAATAACCTTTCTTCCATGCAGCTGTATGTATTGGGTATTGTGTCTCAGCGATAAGAAAATAACTAAGATGAGAGAACAGAAAAACAATAGAGAACAATTAGTGAAGCCATAGATTGATTCTTTGAAAAGATGATGTATGGTATAAGAAAATAAGGAAGGTTCAAATTCCTAAAATCAGAAATGAAAATAGGACTACCACCAAAAGGATTATAAGATAATAGTAGGAGTGATTTATGCCAACAAATTGGGTAACTTAAATGAAATGGAAATAGAACACCAACTATGACTAAATCATAGATGAATAGAACATCTGAGTAGACCTATAGTTAGTAAGAAGATAGAATTGTAATCTCCAATAATCCTGCATTAACTTTCTATTACTATAATGAGATACCAGAGATAATGAATTTATAGATATAAGAGGTGTATTTTATCCTACAGTTTTTGAGTTTCCAGTCCAAGATGTGGTGAACCTATTGCTTTGGACCTCAATGGGGATGCGGAATAACAGTGGCAGGCAGTGAGCATGAGATGGGACCAGCTCACTTACATCACAAGCCAGAGAGCAGAAGAAAAAGATGAAGAGATTACAGCCCACAGTCCCATTCAGTCGCATGCCCCCAATAACCTAAGGATTTTCCTCAAGGTCCTGGGATGGGGCTGGGGATTTAGCTTAGCGGCACAGTGCCTGTCTGGCAAGCGCAATGTCGTGAGTTCGATTCCTGGTACCGGAAAAAAAAAATCTCAAGGTCCTGGGAGAGAAATACTTCCAAAAGAAATATCAGATAAGGGATTGTCATTCAAAAATACAAAGAACTATTAAAATTCAGTAATAAGAAAATGAGCAGCATAACTGAGCATTGTGGTACATACTACCAGATACTCGAGAGGCTTGGGAAGGCAGATCAGAGTTTCAACGTCAGTCTAGGCAACACAGTGAATCCCTCATCTGGCGGGAGGGGAAAAAAGGAAGAGAAGGAAAAAGAAGGGAAAGGGAGAGAATGAGAGGGAAAGAGAGGGTAGGAGAGGAGAGGAAGGAAGGAGAAAAGGAAGAAAAGAGAGAAGCAAAATGGACAATATGATTGAAAAATGGGCAAAAGGTCTGAACAGTGATAGCATCATCAAGATGACAAAATAGGAAGCCCCAGACCGCCTTTCACTCAAGAGTTTCAACGTCAACGTGTGGACCAGCTCACTTTTTCCGAAACTCAGAGACCAGTTGAGGGGCCCCTGCAACCTGAACGAACATGAAGCCAGTCATACTGAAATGGTAAGAAAAGTTATAACACTCTCTCACCTTATTCCTATCCCGGGAACCAACCCAGATGACCAAGAGCAAATCCCCAGCTCTGAGCTTCTCCTTAGGGATAAAAGAAGAGCACTGGGCCATGCATTCTACATTCTAACTTTTCTGCAGAAAAACAGATGCGTCTTGAGACCATAATGTTAAGTGAAATAAATCAGACACATGGGCTTAAATAGTGCATGGCTTCTCTTACATGAGAAGCCCAAAGCATAATTGACAAAATAAAAGATTATATCATAAGAAACAAGGAGATCGATCTTTTGCAAATAGAAAAGGTATCTAGAGATGGAAGAGGGAGTGGAAGGAAGAGGTGGGGGAAATAAAAAGAATTAAGATATGTTAGGTATGTGTATCAATTCCCCACAGTGAGTGTAATCATTATGTACTATGAACAGGTACTAATAATTTTTTTTAAAAATTCTACCTTTGCAAAAGGACTTCCTAGGGGAATGATTTATGAGTTTTCCACATATGAGCACTGACAGGATAGAGCCCCAAATGGGAAGTGGCTGAAAATACAGGCACAGATTGTGGTAGCGTGCACTCTGGCTGTAGCCTTTCCCCCACGCTCAATGCACTTGTGAAACCCTAAACTCCAGCCTCTCTCTGGGGGTAGAAAATGTGGAAGCATCCTTCCAACAGAGTGTGTGTGGGGGTGGGGTAATTCCTGAGGAACTGGCTTTTACCATGACTGTCTCAGAATGCTGACAGACCAGGCGTACCACATGAATGGTGGGAGTCAGAGCCTTGCCTTTTGACTCAGAGCAACAGCCTCAGGAAAACTCACAGTCCCCAGCTTCTCTCTCGGGAGGGAGAGGAAGACTGAAACACATCAAATGTTTACACTTTAGGGAAGAGCTACCTGAGAAAATGGCTTCTGCTTCAACAGTCTCTCAGTACTGACAGATTCAGCATGCTCTGTATGGTTGGGAATTGAGAGGAAAAAGCAAGAAAACAAACAAACAAACAAACAAAGAGTGGGCCAAGTGCTGCTGCACCAAAAGAACTATAGTGTAGCAGGGAAACATCGGAGAAAGTAAGAGTTTATGCTGTCCTGAAGAAAGAGAACTAAAATTTTAGCAAGCTGATTGGTGGAGGTTATCCACTGTATGATGCCAGTTGAAAAAACAAGAGAAGTGGATGTTTCTTCAAATATGAAATCATCAACAAAACATATCAAAAATGTGAAGAAGCTGGGTGTGGTGGGCCCCGCCTGTAATGCCAGCACTTGGGAGGCTGAGGCAGGAGGATCGTTTCGAGTTCAAGACCAGCCTGGGCTACAAAGTGAGCTCAAGGCCAGCCTGAGCTGCATATCAAGACCCTGTCTCAAAAAGACAAAAAAAAAGTGAAGAAACAGGAAAACATGACCCAATCGAAAAACACAAATCTCTAGGAACCAATCCTATAGAAATAGAGACACATGAGTTATCTGACAAAGAATTCAAAATTACTGTTATGAAAACACTCAATAAGCTCATGAAAAGAATGCATGCATAAATAAATATCTTAAGAGAAAGAAAGTATTTCTAGAACAGTTTTTTTTTTTTCCAAAGAAGAATACACTTAACTACATTAGTCAGCTTTCTGTCACTGGAACAAAATACCTGACATATATAACTTAAAGGAAGAAGGGTTTAATTTGGCTGATGGTTTCAGATATTTCAGTTCATGGTCAGTTGGCTCGAAGGTAGAAACATCATGGCAGAAGGGCAGGGCAGAGGAGAGCTGTTCACCTCATGCCAGCCAGAAGCAGAAGGGGATGGAGGAGCTTGAGAGAAGGTGTACTGCTCAAAACACACCCCAGGGACCTTCTTTCTCCAACTGGGCCCCACCTCCTGACAGCACATTCAACTTTGAACTCATTAATGGGTTACTCCATTGATGATATTCATCCCCTGTGCTCTAATCACCTCTCCAAAGCCCACCCCATCTCTGAGCACACTGTGGACGACATTTTTTATCCAAACCACAACAGTAACTGAGCTGAAATAGTCACTAGAGAAATTCTATGCAATTTGATCAAGCAGCAGAAAAACAGATAATTTGAAGAGAGGGCATTTGAAATTATCTGGTGAGAGGAAAAAAAAGACAAGGAAATGAAAAAGACTTGAGAAAATTTAAGAAACTTAGGGAAACCATCAAGCAGCCCAGTATATGCATTATAGTTCAAGAAAGACAAAGGGAAACAGAACCCTTACTTTAAAAAAATAATGGCTGTAAACTCTCTAAACATAAAGAAGGAAATGAACATTCATGTTTAAGATTTCTAAAAGTACTCTATCTGAATAAGATGAACCTAAGAAGTTCATAGTGAGACACATTATAAATCAAATTGTCAACAAAGACAAAGAATTTTTAAAGCAGCAGGAGAAAACCAACTTGTTATATACAAGGGAATCTTCATAAGACTATCAGAATTTTTTCAAGAGAATCTGCAAGCCAGAAGGGAGTGAGATTATATATTTAAAGTGCTGAAAGAAATGAAAAAAAAAAAAAAACCCAGCCAACTAAGAGTACTATGTCAGGCAAAACTGCTCTTGAACATCAAGGAAAAAAAATTTTCCAGATGGACAAAACCTGAGGGAATCATCAGGTGTATTACAATAAATGATAAATGTATATATACACAGTATCAGAGCATCTCAATATATGATCATTGACAGAATTGAAAGGAGGAATATATTAAACAATAATAGTAAACTATTTCAACATCCTGCTTTCAATAACAGATCTTTCAGGCAAGTGAGCCATAGAGAAATAAAGGATTTAAATGCCATTCTAAGTGGACCTATTAAAATATACAGCAGGGATGTCCAGGAAGATGGCAGAGTGGTAAGCAGCAGAGAAAGAGCTTTTCCAAGATTTTGTCCCAGACACTGGAATATAACAATGTGAAGAAGAGAAAGAGGGAAGAGGGTCCATGGTATACAAGAAGGATCTGAAGTGAGAACTTAAACCCACAGAGAGAGCAAAAAGACTTCAGTGAAGAAGAAGGAGGTGGCAGCAGCACTTTCTCCCTGAGTCTGGACTCACTGTGTGGGAGGGGTGGCTCCAGCCTGCAGATGCAGGGTGACCACTGGCAACCCCAGAGACCTTCATGGAGAAATGCACCAGTGGAACAGAGCAATAGACACAAAGGTCTGCAGTGGCTGGTGAGTTATTTGGGAGAGGGCGATTGGCTGGTGGCCACCCTGGAAAGGGGCCAACTGAGGTCAGAACTCAGAACAGCTGTGGGCTGGCTCCATCTAACAGCTCTCAGGGTCCAGATTAGGCTGCTTAGTTCAAGTTGGCAGGAGGTCGGGGAGCCAAGTTCAAGCAGGTAGGAGGCACACAGAATGTCACCAGCTGAACAAATGGAGTTATAGCCTCACAGCCAGAAACTAGCCTGAATTTTAGTGGAATTGAAGGTGCAGATTTGCTGAACTTATCCATCACCACACCATAAAGCTATGGCTGCCTTTCTGGGATTAGTCAACTGGAACCTGGACTCTGTCTGCGTACTTTGTCTACCAGTGACAACAGAGATAACACCTTGAGGTAGATTTTTTTTTCCAATTTTCTTTTTCTTCTTGTTTTTGTTTTGTTTTTATTGTTTATGCTTGGTTTTTATGAGTGTGAGTATGGTTTCTAGTTCTGTTATTGGTCTGTTCTGTTCTTTTTTTATTTCTTCCTTCTCTCTTTCCCTCCTGTCTGCTGCATCAGTTTCCCAAACTTTCTATAATCTTCCTTTGTCCTCCAGCCTTGCTTCTACTCCCTTCCTTTTCTTCTATTTCTCTGCTTTTCTCCCACCCCTTTTAAATTATTGTCTCCCCTGAGGGTAAAATCACCATGTTGAGGGCTTATTTGCTGTATACAATTTTCTGTTTTATTTTAGATTTTGTTATATAACCACAAATCTAGTTCATATGGTTAAAGGTGGCAAATTAATAGTTAGCAAAGTTTGTCATTTTCGAGGCTGTGTTTGATGCTATTGTTGTTGCTGATTGTACTACTTTACTCAAGGTGATACAACTGGTCTAATTAGTTGTTACTCCTGGTGTACCAAGGCTGAGATTGCCTAAGGATCATAAACAATATTATAAGCCTGTTACGGTTGATATATTGTGTCAATTTGAGGAATCTAGTGTCTTGGCTAAGTGACTCAGCAGTTCCACATCCTGGGGTGAAAAGGACATGCCCTTCCTGCTCTAGGATGTTTTTTGGTCTTCATCCTGAGCCTGTTGAAGAGGAGGGCACAGGGATGGTGTGGGTGTGGGCGGATAGCCAGCATACAATGTAAGGGAGGAAGAGGCTTGCTTACCCACTGCTTTTGCTCTTGCTGCTTCTGCTGTCTTCTGCCAACTTGAAATATTGCCCCTCAGCCCTGCCACCCTGCCTTGAAGCTAGCTGATTATAGACTGAAACCTCCACAAACTATAAACTAAATAAATTTTTCCTTCCTTAATTTTGGGCACCCAGTATTTTGTCTCAGCAGTGACAGAAATGTAATCAAGACAAAGCCAGTGCCAAAAAACCAGGGGCTGAGCCAAGTAGGCAGCAACTTCTCCTTCCCAATAAATAAAGAGGCAAGGTCTTGCAACAGACTCAAAACTCAAAAGCCAACAATACCTGGAAGACATCTCTGAGAAGTAGTCATTTTGTAAGGATTCTAAATACTAGCAATAAAGCTACTTGCCATAAGAAATGTACAATCATCAATGCAGGAACTAAACTAAAAAAAAAAAAGAAAATGACAGACACTTAAACAAGATGCAACCCTAGTTGTCTAGCTCACCAAAGGCAAACCTAGGGGGCAATGAGGTGGAACAACTAGAAAGCCACCCATCTAGACTATCTCAAGTGGTAACAGTGGAAGTAACAAAGCAAATCAATGAGGCTCTAGAAAAAATCAAATCAGAAATAATGTCTCAGATAACTAAAGAGAAGGTGACCGTAATGAAAGACATGCTTAGTGATACTAGAGCAGATACAGATTTTACAAAATAGAAGTGCCATGAATACCTAACATAGGAAAGAAATGCAATCTATGAAACAGATCCAAACAGCTATCCAGGAGATTAAAAATTCCATTGGAAGTATACACAACAGAATGAGATAATGTGAGGATAGAATTTCAGATACAGAAGACAGAATTGCAGTTACCCATTATGAAAAGAAAGATTTCTTAAAAATAGCAAGACACCATAAAAAGTCAATCCAAGAGGTGCTAGGTGATGCAAAGAAGAATAATGTAAGGTTATTCAGAGTCAATGAAAAAACAGGAGATTGCACAAAAAATATTAAGCACTTGTTCACAGAAGAAAATTTCCCAAGCAAGGTAAACTAATTTGACATGCAGTTAAGCAAAGTGTACAGAACACTAATTAGCTGATAAAAAAACTCTATCAAGGCATCAACAGTCAAACTTCCACAAATTCAACACAAGAACAGAATATTAAAATCTGTTAAAGAAAATAAGCAAATAACTTAAAAAGGAACACCCATGAGAAACACAGCAGACTTCTCAACACAAATCCTCAAGTCAAGGAGAGCTTGGAGTGAAGTATTTCAAGCCCTAAAAGAAAACAATTTGCAACTCAGATTGTTGTACCCTGCAAAACTATCTTTCAAAATCGATAGAGAAGGGGAGGCAGGCTGCCTGTGCACGGGAAGCCACGTGGCAGGGAGCTCCAGCCTTTGGGTGGAACCTCAGCCATGCAGGCACCCAGGAGGCGGGCAGCCAGTGTCCAGGAAGCCACAGTTGAGAACTATCATGGCCCAGAGAAGCAATGACACAATTGACCTGCCATGCGCAGGCCATGGAAGCCTGCCCAGGGACATGCGTGAATCATCCCAAAATGGAGAAACCCCTGGGAATACATGCCACACAATGGTTCGCTCTTGCCCCTGCCATTGACAACCAGAAATGTCCAGAGTCAGTGGACATTTCAGCAGTTGCTGAACAGGGATTAGGGGATCACAAGAATACAGACTATGCCCAAAGACTCAGAGGTGTAGTTGACAAGGGTCATGAGAGCCTTTTGGAAGCTAGAAACCAGGAGGACCTTGTGCAATACCTGGGGAGACCCCCTGGAAGCCATTCTTCCCCTGACAGTACAGGCTGCAGTGGAGGAGTGCATGGAGCTCTGGAGAGGTCTGCACTGAGATTCCTGCTGCCTGTGCTGATGGTTGGGGGGAGGACACTAAGTGGTTGCGGGGTCCCAATGCACTGGGAAGCTGGAGAGAAAAAGCTACAAAAAATGGCTTTTGCCCCAGATGGCTCATCTGAGATGTTAGTAAGGATTGCCTCCTCAGTATTCTATAGCCATGATGAGGAGGAGGCCAAGGAGAGAAAACAAAGAGACTGAGAAAAAGCAGCTGCTTTTGCTGCAGCATTAAGAGAAACAGATCCTAGGTCTGATTCTTGGGGCTCCAAGAAGTACTCGATGACTGTATTCATCTGCTACCACTGTTAAAAGCCAGGCCACCTCAAGAGGGACTGCCCTAAGAAGCCCCCTGGGCCATGCCCTGAATGCAAGGTGACCACTGGAGATTGGTCTGCCCTCTGAAGCAGAGGCCCCAGAGCTCAGACCCATCCTACCAGTCAGTCTAACAGGAATGAGGGGGCCCGGGGCATACTCTGCCTTCTCCCTCTGGCCAGACTGTCATCTCCATGGAGGAGCCCCGGGTAATCATGACTATAGAGGAAAAAGAAAACAGCCTGTTGCTAGACAGAGGTGCAAGTCTCTCGGTCCTTCTTTTCAATCCTGGCCTTCTTTCCAGCCGTCACACCTCAGTGAAAGGAGCCACTGGTGAGGGGGTAATCTGCTATTTTTCACAACCCTTAGGCTGTAACTACTTGTTAGATCTTTCTTGAGTATCTCTGTCTTACTGAGAAACCACTTTGAAGATACCACCATGTATTATAGCAGCCATTGATATTTTCCCACTAATCTGTCCATAACTCTGTAATGTTTGTATTGTTCCTATGCTATTTTGTAAATGGATGTATGTTTATTACTATGTGTTTCCTATGACAACCATTGAGAATGTCAATGAATATTCAATGGATCACTCAAAAAAAATCAATAGAGAAATAAGATACTTCCATGACAAAGAATACCTGAGGAAATGCATGAACACAAAACCAGCACTTAAAAATGTTCTGCAGGATATTCTACAAAGAGATAATGAGGACTATAATTCCACAAACCCCAACAAAATGAACCCATCAGGTAAGGCAAGCAATTAAATAGAGGGAGAGAAAAGGAAACTAGCAACAGGAAAATAACATGATAAGGAAAGACAATACATATCAGTTATAACCATCAATATTAATGGTGTCAGTTCACCAATCAAAAGAAATAGACTAGCAAATGGATCAAGAAGCAAGGTCCAACAATATGCTGCATACATGAAACACATTTGATCCAAAAAGAAATTCATAGACTGATGGAAAACAATACTCCATGCAACAGAACCTGGAAGAAAGCAGAGGTAGCTATTCTACTCACAGACAAAGTGAATTTCAAGAAAAGACTGATTAAGAGAGCAAAGAAAGTCACTCTATCCTTGTAAAGGGAGCAATCCAAGAGAAAAAGATAACAGTCATAAATAAATATGTACCAAACAACAGTGCACCCAATTATATAAAACAAACATTAATGGACATGAAAACTCAAATTAACACTAATACAATCATAATGGGGGGCCTCAATACCACACTGTCACAAATACATCAATTAGACAGAAAATCAACAAAGACATATCAGGCTGAACCAAACCTTTGAACAAATGAACTTAGTAGATGTTTATACAGTATTCCACCACAGAACATCAGGACACACATTCTTTTCAGCTGTACATGGCATGTTCTCCAAAATAGACCACATACCAGCTCCTAGAACATGCTTAAGTAAATGTAAAGGAATTGAAATTATCCCATGCGTATTATCATAGCACAATGAAATTGGAAATCAATGGCAAAAGAAAACACAAGAACTTCATAAACACATGGAAATTAGATAACATCCTCCTGAACAACCAATGGGTTGAAATTAAAGAAGAAATTTGATAGTTTCTACAGTTAAATGATAATGCCAATACAACATCTGGAACTCATGGGACATAATAAAAGCAGTCCTACAAGGGAAATTTACAATGAAATTTTGGTATAATTCAAAGAAATATATCAGAGAAACAGAGCAAGCTCAAGTAAACAACTTAATATTGAACCTCAAGCATCTGGGAAAAGAAGAGCAAATCCAGCCCCCCAAAGCTCATATGAGGGAGGAAATTATAAAGATCAGAGCAGAAATTAATGCAATGGAGTCTAAGAAAGCAATAGAAAGAATCAATGAATAAGAGAATTGGTTCTTTGAAAATTTAAGTAAAATCAAGAAACCCTTAGCCAACCTTATCAAAAAAAAGGAAAAACTCTCAAATCCATGCAATCAGAAAGGAAAAGGGAGAAATCACAATAGATCCTGCAGAAATCCAAAAGATGGACAATAACTACTTTGAGAACATTATTCTAATAAGTTGGAAAACACAGAAGAAATAAAAAGATTCCTAGATGCATGTAGATTACCAAAATGGAATCAAGAAGATATAAATATTTGAAATAAACAATATCAGTCAAATGAAATTGAAGATGTAATTAAAAACATATCAACAAAGGAAAGCCCAGGCCCTGAAGGATTCACTGTTAAATTCTACAAGAAATTTAGAGAAGACCTAACACTACTACTTCTCAAACTCTTTAATGAAATTGAAAGGGAAGCAACACACCCATATGCATTCCTGGAAGCAAGCATTAGCCTGATACCAAAATAAGAGAAGGACCCAACCAAGAAAGAGAACTACAGGCCAGTTTCTCTAATAATGCAAAAATCCTCAATAAGATACTGGCAAAGAGAATGCAGCAAATCATTAAGACTAATCATTAGACACCATGACTAAGTAGGATTAATCCCAGGGATGCAAGGATGGTTCAACATATGCAAATCTATAAATGTAGTACACTATATCAACAAGCCAAGCACAAAAACCACATGATAATCTCATTAGATGCAGAAAAAGCTTTTTACTATGTCCAAGACCCATTCATGATAAAAAAAAAACCTAGAGAAAATTGGAATAGATGTTATCTCTATCTAATAAAAGCAACCTATAGCAAACCAACAGCCAACATCATACTAAGTGGACAAAAACTGAAAGCTTTCATTCTAAAATCAGGATCAAGACAAGAATGTCCACTAACCCCACTCCTTTCAATATAGTTCTGGAAACATTAGCCAGAGCAATTAGACAAGAGAAAGAAATAAAGGGAATAATGATAGGAAAAGAAGAAGTTAAATTATCATTATTTGCATCATAGACCCCAAAAACTCCACCAAAAGACTTCTAGATTTGATATCCAAATTTAGTTAGTGTAGCTGGATAAAAACTCAACACTCAAAAATCAATATCCTTCCTGTATATGAATAATATATTTTTATTTATTTATTTATTTTTTTGTTCCAGGAATCAAACTCAGGACCTTGTGCTTGCCAGGCAGGTGCTTGTGCCACTGAGCTATATCCCTAGTCCCTTCCTTTACATGAATAACAAGCTCCCTGAGAGAGAAATTAGGGAAACACACCTTTCACAATAGCATTTTAAAAATGAAATACTTTGGCATCAATCTAATGAAGAAAGTAAAAGACCTCTACATTGAAAATTATAGTACTCTGAAAAATGAGGTTGAAAAGAATATCAGAAAATGGAAAGATATGCCTTGTTTTTGGTTAGGGAGAACCAATATAGTGAAAATGGCCATACTTTCAACATTTTTATACAAATTTAATGCAATTTTGATCAAAATTCCAATAGCATATCTCACAGAGTTAGAGAAAACAATCCTGAAATTCATTTGGAACCAGAAGGGACCTGAAGTAACAAAGCAATTCTGGGCAACAAAGGCAAGGCAGGGGACATCACAGTCCCTGACTTGAAATTATACTGTAAAGCTATGGTGATAAAATCACCACGATACTGGCAGAAAACAAAACAAATGAAAACAAAACCAGAACCAAGGATCAATGGAACAGATACATGCAGAAACAATTCCAAACATACTCAGCCACCTTATCTTTGATAAAGAATCCAAACACTTTCACTGAAAGAAAGAGTCTTGGATAAATGGTGCCCAAAAAACTGGCTTTCCCCATGCTGAGGATTAAAACTAGACACATATCTTTCACCATGCACTAAACTAAAATCAAGATGGATCCAAGACCCAAATATTAAAGCAGAAACACTAAATTTGCTGGAAAATAGCATAGGTAGAACTCTTGAAGACATTGATGTAGGCAAAGATTTTATGAGCAAAACCCCAATTACATAGGAACTGTCACAAAGAATCAACAACTGGGATCTCATCTTATTAAAAAACTTTTTCACAGAAAGAGAAACCACCAACAGTGAAGAGACAATCCACAGTGTGGTGAAAAACATTTTCCCAGCTGTTCCTCAGACAAAGGACTAATATCTAGAATATAAAGAATTCAAAAAAAATCAGACCACCCAAATTTAAATACCCAATCCAAAAATGGGCATGTGAAATAAATAGATACTTCTCAGATGAAAAGTAGAAGTGACAAATAAATATATGAAAAAAAATGTTCAACATCACTGGTCATTTGAGAGATGTAAATTGATACAACGCTAAGATTCCATCTCACTCTAGAAAGAATGGCTCTTATCAAGAAATCAACCAATAACAAATGCTGGCAAGGCTATGGGGAAAAAGGAACCCTTCTCTGCTGTTGGTGGATATGTAGACTGGTGCAACCACTGTGGAAATCAGTGTGGAGAGTATATCTACCTCTGATCACTTTTGGTTTCCTTGTATATGTAATATATTTTCCATCCCTTCACTTTCAATCTTAAAATCCAATGTAAGACTCTTGTAGGCAGCATATGATTTGATCTTGTTTTAATCCATCCAGCCACACTTATAGCTTTTGATGGAAAATTTTATCAAATTACACTTAATAATTGATAGATAAGAAGTTACTATTACCATTCTGTTAATTTTTTTCTGGCTGTTCCACAGATTGCTTCTTTATTCTTCTCGGTCTTTCTTTGTGACTTAGTTTTCTCTACAGTGGCACACTCTATTCCTTTGTCTTTTTTGTATGTACCTGCTGTAGATGTTTGCTTTTCCATTACCATAAGGCTTATGTAAGCCACTTATGCTAATAATAGTCTGCTTAAATCTGATAATAACTTAACTTTGACACTTGTGCTTCTTTCTTTCCTTTGTATGTTGTTTTTGATGTCACAATTTACATCTTTGTATATTGTGTATCTAATAACAAATTATTGTAGCAACAGTTATTTTTAATACTTTATATATTAACCCATTCACTAGAGTTAAAATATTGGTGCACATCATTACAGTGTTAGGGTATTCTGATTTTATAGTTACTTTTACCACTGAGATTTATATTTTCATATGTCTTCATATTACTAATTAGTGCCCTTTCATTTCAGTTGAAAAAATTCCCATTAGCATTTCTTTAAAAGCAAATCTAGTGATGATGCACTCCCTCAGTTTTTGTTCAAGAGCATCTTTAACTTGCTTTTATTTTACAAGGTAAAAAGTAACCTGGCTCTTTCTTTTTCTTTTCTTTTTCCCTTTTTTTTTTCCCACCAGAACTTTGAATAAATCGTCTCACTCTTACCTGGTCTATAAGGTTTCTGCTAAGATATCCACTGATAGTCTTTTTGAGTTTCCTTTGTTTATGACAGTTCACTTTTCTTTTGCTTCTTTGAATAAACTTTGTATTTACTTTTTGCCAGATTGATAAAAATGTGTTGGTAAAATTCTCTTTGAGCCAAACCTCTTTGAAGATCTTCTCAAATTTTGGAAGTTTTTAGCCACCTTATTTTTAGGCATTTTGCTTCTTTCTCTCTCACTTCTCCATCTGAAAGTTATAGATTTTAGTTCTTTTGGTGGTTTCTCATAAGTCCTATAGACTTTCATCATTCCTCTTCATTCATTATTTTCCCCATTTGGGTAGTTTCAAATGACCTATCTTCAAGTTCATAGATTCTTTCTTTGTGTGATCAATTTACTCTTGAATCTTTCTAGGAATTTTCCATTTCACTAATAGTATTCTTTGGCTTCAGAATTTCTACTTAGCCTTTTCTCTTGTCTAACTTTGTTTACTTCTTAATTTGTTCATGCAGGTTTTTTTAGTAGGGGGAGTCTGACATTATTCAGTTATTTATCTGAGTTCTTGTAGCTTACTGAGCTTCATTATGGCAATTATTTTTAATAACGTGTCAGGCAATTTTTAGATTTCCATTTCTTTGGGATCAGCTCCTGAAACTTTGTTTCTTTTGGTGTCACCATGTCTGCCTGATTCTTTACATCCATAGCTTTGCTACAAATGCCAGTACAGCTGAAGGAGAAAATCATTTTTACTGTTTTATAGACTGGTGTTACCAGACCAGTGTATCCCCCAGTATCACCACTGGGCTGGGCTGGAGCAGTGTATAGGTCCAGGTTTACTGTTGGGTCTGTGTTTGGCTGGCCTGTTACTATGGGTACAGATGGACAATAACTCTGCCAAACACCCAGATAGGAAGGACTTCCTCCAGGATAACAGTCCAGCAGGGCCACTTGTCATAAGGCCACTTGTGTGTGAGGGTGTGTGTGTGTGTGTGTGTGTGTGTGTGTGATCAGTGATTGAACTCAGGGCCTTTGCACTGAACTATATCCTAGTTTATTTTACTTTATTTATTTTTTGGTACCAGCAATTGAACTTGGGACCTTGTGCTTGCCAGGCTTGTGCTGCTGAGCTATATCCCTGACCCTATTTTATTGTATTTTATTTTATTTTTGAGACAGTCTTGCCAAGTCACATAGGCTGGGTTCAAACTTGTGAGCCTCCTGGCTCAACCTCCCAGAGTGCTGGAATAACAGGTGTGTGGCACCACACCTGGCTTACAAGGCCACTTTCAAGTCCACAGACAGCAGGCCTGTTACCAGGGGTAAATACACATATGATTCCTGCTGGGTCTTTGTATGGGTAGGGCTACCTCCAGGACTGGGAGAGCAGGAATGAAACTGAGTCAAGGGCTGCTTGTGGGTGGGACCTACCTCTATGATCCTGCCACTGGAAGCTCTGATAGCTGTGTCTTCTGCCAGTTCTTTGGGAGGGAAAGACTGACTTAACTACAGCAGAGATTAGTGCCAAGTATTGTCTCCCTCAGCAGTCAAAGCCAAAATTGAGGTAGTTGCCTGGTTGTAAGGTTACAAATGGGTTTTCCTGGGTCCCTTGGTAGGTAGGACTAAGAGTAGGGTTGGACTGGGGAGCAGGGCTGCTTCAGGACCCACAGCTGGTTCCATGGCTGGCAGACTTGTGACTAGGAAGATGGATGGTTCGGGTTCCTAATGGGTCCCTTGGTAAATTGGGCTGGTTGCAGAGCTACGAAAAGTGGAACTAGAGCAGAGTCCTAAGAGGCAGCGGGCTACCTTTAGTCATGCGCAGTGATCCAACTACTGGGGCATGAACCTACTTTCTCAAAGCAGTTCTCCTGGGTCTTGGACATGACTAGGGTTTTATAACTTTTACCTGCATCCCAAAGCTCCCATTCTGACATTTGATTTGATAACTGGATGCCCCATCATTGTATAGAAGGGTGCAAGCCATGAACTTCTTATTCCAATCTGTTACTAATGTCCAAAGAAATTCTTTCAATAATTCTTTTTTTAAATTTTATTTTAAAGAGTAAAAGAAGGATAGCATAATAATAGGGCTTACCAAATTACAGACAAAGTGGTAGGAAACTATCAACAGTTATTGTTTTACATATTGTTATCTACAAGACAGTTTCTCAGGAAAACAAATAGACCGATAATAGTAAGTTACAGACAAGAGGTAGGAGATTATCAATAGTTGTTGTACTATACTTTGGTATCTTCAAAGTGGCTTCTAAAGAAAATAAATAGAGCTATACATGAGCAACCAATTGAATAATCATTGACTATTCTCAATGGTTGTCGTAGGAAACACATAGTAATAAACATACATCCATTCATGAAATAGCATACGAACAATACAAACATTGTAGAGTTATGGATAGATTAGTAGGAAAAGATCAATGGCTGCTATAATACATGGTGGTATCTTTGAAGTGGTTTCTCAGGAAGACAGAGATACGCAAGAAGGATCTAACAAGTAGTTACAGCCTAAGGGTTGTCAAAAATCAAGTGAGCCTTCTGGGGCCAAAGCCATTTTTTGTAGCATTTTCTCTCCAGCCTCCCATCGCATTGGGACCCCACAACCAGTTAGTGTCCTCTCCCCAACTGTCAGCACAGGCAGCAGGAATCCTGCTGCAGACTTCTCCGGAGTTCCACCACAGCCTGTACTGTCAGGGGAAGAATGGCTTCCAATGAGTCTCTGCAGGTATTGTGCAAGGTCCTCCTGGTTTACAGCTTCCGAGTGGCTCTCATGAGCCCAGTCCACAGGACCTCTGATTCCTCGGGCTTAGTCTACATTCTCATGTTCTCTGAGTCCTTGTTCAGCAGCTGCTCCTCCGCTGACTCTGGACCTTTCTGGTTCTCAATGGCAGGAGCAAGAGTGACCTGTTGTATGGCATGTATTCCCAGGGGTTTCTCCATGTTTGAATGATTCACACACATCCGTGGGTGGGCATCTGCAGCCCACCCAATGGTGGGCCAATTGTGTCATTGTTTCTCTGTGTCATGGTAGTTCTCAATTGAGCAGCGGCGGCAGCCGGCCTGAGGGCTGGCGTGCAACAGTGCTTGCTGCAGTGTGGCTCCCTGTCCACCAGGGGCCCTCCTTCCGGGCACCTACAAGGCAGGGAGCAAGCAGGCTGGAAGACTGGCGCTCCCCGCCAGTGGCTCCCCATGCACCTGGGCCCCTCCTTTCGGGTGCCTATGAGGCAGGAAGAGGGCCATTCTGAAGACTGGTGCTCCCCACCCATGGCTCCCCATGCGCCGGAGGCCCTCCTTCCAGGGGCCTATGAGGCAGGGAGCGAGCTGGTTGGAAGACCTCTTTCAATAACTCTTGAAAAGCAAGTCTACTGGCAACAAATTAACTCAATTTTTGTTTTTTTGAAAAGGTACTCTAGAGGATGGACAACTGGTGGTTAACTTGTAACACCCAGCTCAACTGAGTAAGTGTGGTGCTGGGAGAAGGCCCACCTCAGAACTGTTGCCAGCAGCATAAGAGGCAAAACTGGAGAGGAAGAAGTTAGGCTGTTGGGAGTGGGTAGAAGATGTTGGGAGCCTGTTGGAAGTGGAGAGAAGCTGTAAGGAGCTGTTGGTTTTCTTGGAGGAATTTGTCATGCTGATTTTCCTGATGACCTTGGCTGTTTTCCTCCTCCGAGGAGCTCAGAACCTCGTTGGCACTGAGAATGGCTTCAGTTCACTTTGTGGGAGCTCTGGTCCTCACTTTGAGCATCGAATCCTGGCTCTGGAGGGGAAGATGGTACACTGCTCAGTCTCCTGGAGAAGCTTGTCCCATTGGCTTTCCTGACAGGAACTCAGCTGCCTGATCATTGGAGGAACTTGGGACCTCACTGTTGCTGAGAATGGCTATGGTACTTTTCCAGGGAACTCTGGTTCTTATTTTGAGTGTCACTTCCTGGCTCCAGTGTAGATCCCTCAGCCTGCTAGCACAGATCCTTCATCCCATTGGCACAGACTTTCTAGATTCCACCACCGACCTTTGGGCCTTCCCAGCGCAGGTCTGTGAAACAGGCCTGCATGAGATGTTGTCACGAGCTCTGGGCCTCCAGCTGGAATCATGGGAGGTATTGTCACGAGCTGTAGGTCTTCAGCTGAATTCATGCAGGACATTATTGTGGGATCCAAACCTTCAGCTGGATTCTTTGGTCTTTAGTGTGTGGACAGATTTCCTGCACTCTCTTGGATATGATTTTTGGGTGACTATTATAAATAATCTTATAAAATATGTGTCTTGCATTATATTGTTCACCTTTACAAAAACCCCAAACTATGACAGATATTTATTTCTTAACTTAAAAAAGTCATGTTCTTTCACTTAGTAAAACACATTTAAGGTTCTGTCTTTCCACCACTTGATAACTCATTCTTTTTGACACGACAGAGTAATTCGTTGTCTGAATGGCCACAGTTTATTCACCTACTAAAGTATATTTTAGTTGCTTCCAAGTTTTGAGAATTATAAATAATTCCATGAATAAATAAATCCATGAATATCTTTGTGGCCATAGTCTTAAATTTATTTGTGAGATTTTTTGATAAGTAAAAATTCTCAGTTATGCAAAACTGAAAGAGTTCTGTGGTGTACTTAATGCTACTACTGAAATGTACACTTAAAATGGTAACTTTTATGAAATGTTATTTCACCACAATGTTTGGAAAAGCAAGAGCACATTTTAAAATCTTAGTTTCTTAGTAAAATTCCCTTAGCAAAGTGCCAACATTAATAGGAATCAAACCTTAATATATGTATATCTTTTGATCTAGTAATTCCATTTCTGGAGTTTTATTCCAAAAAATAAGATAAAGAAATAAAAAATTGCAAACATATACATATTTACCACCTGTTTTTGACATAAAGAAAAATGAGAAGCAGGAGTGGTGGCACATAATCATAATCCAGGCTACTTGGAAGGAACAGACAGCAGAATTGCAAGCTTGAGGCCATCCTGGGCAACTTCGTGAGATCCTGTCTCGTAATAGAAACTAATAATAATAGTAAAGGGCTGGATATTTAGCCCATTGTTGGATCACTTGCTTACATGTCTGAGGCAATGAGTTCAAACCCCAATACAGAAAGCAAGCAAGTGAGAGAAGAGAAAAGGAAATCCCTTAAATGTCCTCAAACAGCCAATTCATTAAATCTGTCTCTATCACCATATAATGTAGCTGTTTTAAAATTGTAATATACATGCATAATTTTGACATGAAATTTTCTTCCAATATTTTGTTATGCTGAATAAAAGTAGATTGCAGAACAGTGTACCCAGTGTGTGCAAGCATGTTATGATGGTTTTCAAGTGATTTACTGCCAAGCACCCAGAAATCACATTAACATTATGCCCTGATGCGCCTGGGGAACCTGCCTTATCTTTTATTCACACAGTGGAACTCAGCTACCACCTTGCCAGTGCTCATTCGGGGCCGCCCTCCTTATGTACGCAGCCCTTCACGGCAGGCCCTTCCAGGATTTAGACTTAGGGAGATTGAACGCCAGGGCCAGGCTCAGTCAATGGCAGGCTGAGGAGGCCAGAGCCCTGGCTAATTCCATGTCTCCTCCCCATTGCCTGCTGCCCCGTAGAATCCCTCTAAGTCATACAGGCCCAAGTCAGGGTAGAGTTGGGGGTTCCATGAATTTCAGGGCTAAGTAGAGATAACCACAAGATGGCAGTAGCACACACTAGCTTTCCCCGGGGCTTGGGAAGGAAGGCCCTCTGGCTGGAGACCCCAGACGCTTTGGAGGCTGGGGAGCCTCTCACTGAAGAAGGGGAGGAGGTCAAGGGAACTCCCAGGGAACGAGGAGGGAGGGGGCTTATGTGTCTAGGTGATGTCACTCAGCAGCTGGGAACGGTCTAGGTCACAGAGCGATCACAGTAGGATGGCTTGGTGTCTTTGTAGCTTCGGGATTAATCTTAGCTCTGAGCATGCACAACGTGGGGGTTCTAATTGGCTTAAAACCTGCTTATTTGGGAGGGTACGTTTAAAACGTGTAAAAATTTGAGTTTGCTATTGGTGGCCGTTAGACCAAGGAATCGCAGAAGTAAAACCCTGGGGGGAGCAACATACCAAAGCCATCTTTGGTTCATATGACATCCTTGGCCATGCGCCCCACAAGCTATTGGAGAGCGGCAGTGGCCAGCAGCCCTTGCCTGGGGAGCATAACCTTGCGCGGGAGACGAACTGTGTCAGGGAGAAGGGTGGACCGGGAGGCTCTGCTGCTCAAGCTGGGAACTTTGAAGGTGAGGGGTCACCTCAAGCCCCTTCTCCTGTGCAACTGGGAGTCTGGCTGTCGCTGAAGGCAAGGGGTGCCCTTCCGGGGGGCTATGGAAATTTTAAATATTTTCCTTATTTTGTTAAAAAAGGATATATATTATAAAATGTATCCTTTTAACCCTTTTAAAGTGTACAGCTCAGTGGCAATAAGGACAGGAACGGTGCTGTGCAACCATCAGCACTATTCTTTTTCAGAACACTTTCATCATTCACTGAAATTCTGCCAATTCCCCCTTCCAATTTCCTGTCACCCTCTGACTAGTTTTTCACTCTATGAACCAAAAACTTCAAGTAAATCGAATCATGTGATAGTTGTCCTTTTGTGTCAGGTTTATCCCACCTAGCATACATAGTGTTTTCTCATTTCATCCATGTTGTGATTTGGATCTTAAATGTCC
>NW_004955515.1:4647377-4665120 GCF_000276665.1 Chinchilla lanigera | reverse complement strand
TGAGGGAAAAGCAGTTAATAAAGCAGATGAAAACCCTGTCTCCTCAGAATTTCTATTCAGCTGGGGGGGAGGTGAGAAAAATAAGCAAAGATATAATTTGCTTATCACGAATAAGGCAAGCATGTTAGCACCAATAAGTAAAATATGTACTCTGATCCTAGATGTGGTCAGTGACATCAGAGTAGAATAAAAGGCATAAGGGAACATAGGCTAAAATTTTGAATAGGAGAGTCAGGGAGGGTCTCATTGAGAATGTGATATTTTAGCAAAGATTTGAAGGACAGGAAGCTGTCCGGTCATTTAGCTATTTAGGAGCAGACCAAAGAAAAGGATCTCTGGCCAAACCATGCCTGACAAATTCTAGAACAGTAAGCTGGTCCATGTGTTTGGAGCAAAGCAAGGGAGAGTGGGCTGAGGTTGAAGCCTAAAGTCTTCTAAGTGGTTACTATGAGCTCCTTACTGTAAACTTACTACTCTGTTACAGTGAATTAAACATTCATAATAATGAAGACAAAACTTTACGGGTAATGTGCTCAGGTCCCTGAAACCTACATGTTTCTCTGTTTGATATGTTTGGCTAATTCTAACTCTAACACCAGTCCTCTCCATAAGAGAGCAGGAGCTTATGCAGCTAGCATTAGTCAGACTTGCTTCTAATTCAACCCTGATGATGAAATCTAGCTCAGGTAACTAGAGTTTTGTCTTGTCCAGTTGAGAGCAAGCCTCTGCATTGCAGTCCACAGCTGAGTAAAGTTCACTGCCTTTGGCATTGTGTGGAGGCCCTGGTCTGGCTTCTTTCCATGACACTGGTCTTGAATTGTTGCACCAATGTAAATTCTAGACTAATTGAAAGATTCAGTGTAGCCAGGTGCGATGGCACAGCTATTTGGGAGGCTGAGGCAAGAGGATTACAAGACTGGCCTGGGTAATTTAGCAAGACCCTATCTCCAAATAAAATTTGAAAAATGATTGGGGATGCAGCTAAGCACTAGAACGTTTACCCAGTATGTACGAGGCCCTCGGTTCAATCCCCAGTACCACCACCACCACCCCCCCCAAAAAAAAAGAAAAGAAAGGAATTCAGTACAAATGAAACCAGGGAAGAACTAAAGAAAAATACAGGTTAGTGTTTGATCCCAAAGTAAAAAAAAAAAAAAAAAAAAAAAAATCCACAAAGGAAAAGATCAATTGATCTGACTGTAAAATTTAAGTCTCAGTATGAAAAAAACAAAAGTAAAAAACTGTTTTAACAGACTAACAACAAACTAAGAAAAAGGAGAACCTTTACTCTGTTCCCGCCCGGAACACTGTTCTCTGCTGTCCACTGCCCTGCAGGGGTTGCCTGCTATCTGCCTGCTTGACCCCCGCCCTATCAGACCCATCCCATCACCAGCCAGGTTGCCAGCTGTTTTCATTCTCTAATTTATATAACTGTTTTCACTATGAAAATTTCACTTTTAGCCAAGCATGGCGGAGGGCACACCTGTAACCCTAGCACTTTGGGAGGCTGAGGCAGCAGGATCACAAGTTTGAGCCCAACCTGGGCAACTTAGTGATTTAGCAAGACCCTGACTTAAAACAAAACAAAACAAACAAGCCACCACAAAAAAGAATTTTATTTTTATTTGACAGTAAAAGTCAAACTTTTAAAAGTTAATAAAAGGCAATAACCAGGAAAATTTGTACAGTGACTGGATATTATTTTAGGTAGTATAATTATATTTTTAAAAGTCTTCATTTTATGAACTTCATACTGATGTAATTATATGTGAAATTATATGATGCCTGAGATTTGCTTTAAAAAACATCAAGGATAGGAGGAGAAGTAGACACAGATAAAACTCAATTGCCTGAACTGATAATTACTGAGCTGGCTGATGGGTATTGGACATTAATTACACTAGTCTCTTTATTTTTTCTTTCTTTCATTTTGTCTCTTGAGGGAGGATCTCACTATATAGTTCTGACTGGCCTTGAGCTCAGTATGTAGCCCAGGCTGCTCTTGAACTCATGGCGATTCAGCTGCCTCAGCCACCCAAGAGCTGGGAATATAAATGTGTGCCACCACAACCAACTGGTCTCTTTATTTTTATATGATGGTTAAAATAGTTCTTAATTAAAGTTTTATTTGTTTATTTATTTATTTTGTCTTTTTGAGACAGGGTCTCGCTATGCAGTTCAGGCTGGCCTTGAGCTCACTTTGTAGCCCAGGCTGGTCTTAAACTCCAATGATCCTCCTGCCTCAGCCTCCCGAGTGCTGGGATTACAAGTGTGTGCCACCATGCCTGGCTAATTAAAGTTTTAAAACAAATAAGTAAAGGAAATTAGTGCATAGCCAACGATGGAAAAAATAAAGTTAGATCATATGTCATACCAGGCACCAATGTAAATTCTAGACTAATTAAAGAATTCAATATAGCCAGGTGTGATGGCATAGGTATTTGGGAGGCTAAGGCAGGAGGATTACAAGACTGGCCTGGGGAATTTAGCAAGACCCTATCTCCAAATAAAATTTGAAAATGACTTTATTTATCTCCAAATAAAATTTGAAAATGCAGCTAAGCACTAGAATGTTTACCTAGTATGCACAAGGCCCTCGGTTTGATCCCCAGTACTGCTACCACTCCAAAAAAAAAAATGAATTCAGTACAAATGAAACTAGGGAAGAGCTAAAAAAAATTCAGGTCAGTGTTTGATGCCAAAGTAAAAAAAAAAAAAATTCACAAAGGAAAAGATCAATTGATCTGACTATAAAAATTAAGTCTCAGTATGAAAAAACAAAAGTAAAAAATTATTTTAACAGACTAACAACAAACTAGGAAAAATAGTTACAATATATAAGAAAATGATATTATATTAATATAAAAGAACTTTTACAAAATGATGAGATAACATCTCAATATAAAAACTGCCAAAACACATGAATGAGAAATTTATTTTTAAATACAAATAAATGGAAAATATATGTATTTAAAAATGCAGTCTTAATAAAAATAAAAGGTATCACTTTGGACCGACTGGGTGAATAGATATTTTTAATAATCTTCAGAGTAGGTGGGATCAGGAATCAGATTCATCCATCCATGATATTATTTGGTGATGTGATAGCATCTTTCTGGAGGGTAATCTGAAAATGTATATCAAAAGATCAAGAATGGTTGTCTTGTTGAATTGATGATTTGGGTTTTTTTTAAGCAGGGTTTTATTAAGTTGCCCAAACTGGCCTTAAATTTACAGTGTTCCTGCCTCAGCCTGCTCAGTAGTTGTGATTTCAGGTGTGTGTCACCATGACCTGGTAATCCTATTGTTGAAATTTATCCTTAGGAAAAGAGTATAAAAAAATATATTGATACTCAGTGATATTTGTTACAATTTACTAATAATAGAAACACACTGAAAACAAAGGGAAGTGCTCCAAAATAGTGGTTTTGTCCATTCATAGGCTATCACATGGCACGTTCATAGGACAAAACATTATGTAACCATGATGCACAGCACAACAAAAGCTATGTAATACTCAACATGAAAGTGTAACTGTCTTTACGTACCCTGATCTGTTTGTTTAAATATTATTATAACAGCTATTCTATTTAGAATTTACCAAACACCCATAGTGTGGAGTGTACATCTTCAAATGTCAACTGCTTAGTGGTAGGGCCAGCTATGCTAATTCTCTCCGTCATACTTTTCTGCATTTTACAAAATTATGCCAATATGTTGCTTGCTTATTTATTTATTTATTTATTTAGTTTTTTGAGGCAGGATCTCACTGTGTAGTTCAGGGTGGCCTTGAACTCACTATGTAGCCCAGGCTGGCCTCACATTAATAACCATTGTCCTGCTTCAGTCTCCCAAGTGCTGGGATTAAAGGTGTAATCTCCCACACCCACCTTACACAGCTTTAAAATGAAAATAAGGCAATAACTGATAAAAGATAAAAAGATGAATGAAACCACAGACATTTAGACTTGGCAAGAGATGACAAAGAGGATCTTGCATACCCTGAAGACCTCACCATTTGATGGGTGATGAATCCAAAACAATTAGTGAGGCACTGGTCCAGTGCCAGTCAGCAACCAGTCCCACCTGCCCCCAGCTCTGGTGTCTGATCAGGGCCTGCCCATCTCGAGGAGGTCTTCATGGGCACATGTGATGTTCAGTGGTTTTCCGTGTGAGTTTTATTAAGGAACATATCTGCAAATTGCTATGTTAAGAACCTAATAGATCCCTTTTTTCCTCCTTGAAAATTTGATGGATATTATGAGACAACTGAAATATTAAAAGCAAAAGAATCTCTGCTTCCAGTAGGGTCAAAAAAAGTTGTATTTAAATTTCAGTCTGTTAATAGTATGTGATTCCAGCAGCTAAAACAGGGAGAGATAGTAGGAGAAGGACAGTCTAATTAAGACTGATCAAACGAATAGTGGTGTCTGGCATTGTGTTATAGAGGGGGTTTTATGTTAATAATTGTTGTGATGAAGTTAATGGCCCACAGAATTGATGAGAATCCTGCTAAGTGAAATGAAAAAATTGTTAGGTCAATGGAAGCGCCTGCGTGTGCCAGGTTTCCGGCTAGAGGAGGATATACTGTTCATCCGGTTCCTGCTCCAGCTTCATCGTATCATTATTGGACTCCATCTATATTATTATTAAACCTTAAAATGGTACCTTTTACACTGGCTTCATTATTTACGAGCCTTCTGGCTATATGCTATTTTTTTTTTCTTCTCTCAGCTACTCATATTGTACTGTCAACACACTGATGTCCATGATGACTTTTTTCTGTTGTTATTTTTTGCATTTTCTTTTGTTGTTTCTAAAGAACAAATTAAAATGTTTAAGGTTTATCATTTTAATTCATGCATAAAGGTCTTAAACAAATAGTAACAAAATCAATATGGCATCCCCTGCTCCTCCTTCTTATGGCTCTCTGGTCTTATACCTGTCAAGCTATTCACTTGCCATTTACCTCTACATTCCTAAGAGGTATACATGTACTACTATTGCTTCATATGTACATTTCAGGCATTGTCTTATGTTTTTCTCCCCTTTTTGGCTCTCTATATCAGTTTAATCTATGTAAAATACAGTATAAAATAGAAAGGACAAGTACACTTATATGGAATACACAGACACAACTTGGAGCTCAGAGGAAGTGCCACAGCAAAGAGAAACACTGAAATGACACCCAAGATTTAGAGGCAGATTTATTTTATGTTGATGGGCACTGATTAGGATCATTCCCAAATTATCAGGCCCCAATCTCTGGTGGCCTAGGGCTTTTATACGATGTACAAACAGAAGGTACAAAGGCAAGACAGAACAGCCTGGCAGTTCTCCTGATTAGTTAGCAGGGTGACATCATTGGTTACAAAACTAGATTAATGATCATCAGTCACAAGGCTATATTAATGGTCATGAAGCTTGGTACAATCAGGCATCCTGTATTTTTGGTTATGCTTTCATAGTTACAGGGGTCAAAAAAGTAATTACAAAATCATAAAGCAGTTACAGAGATAAGCAGTTTCAAAAAGAACAAAGTTTTTAAAAGAACAATTTCTCTTGGACAGTTTTTCCCATTCAGAAAGGCAGGGGGACAACTTTCCTCTGGGAGCGGCAGCTCCACTCCCAGTAATGGTTCTTAGCAGATAGCCAGGCAGCCAGCCTGAACCTCAGCCTCTGCCTCAGCCCAGGTCCCAGCTCCTGCACCACCCTAACTCCTTATAAAGAGCCCCAAGAGCTAAGACTAAGAAGAGGATCATGTCCCTCTTGGCATGCACCCCACGTCTGGGAGAAGAAATACATATTCCTGAACACTGTGCATGTGGGAGAGGAACGGGGTGCTGCTGACGAGGCAGAGGCAGATAATCCAAGAGGCGGCTGGCCTCAGCCCCTAGACAGCCCTGGAGAAGGCACTGCTTCCAGAGGTTCTTAAAAAGAAAGAAAGAAAAAGGAGGAAGAGTAGGGGAGGAAAGAAGAAAGAGAAAGAGAAGGAAAAAGAAGAGGGAGAAGGAGGAGAAGAAGAAGATCATAAGACCAATAGGGGAGGAGCTAAAGGTGGGGTAGTTGTCCCATTTAACATTGTAAACACACACAGTCTATATTACCTGTGCTTCAGTCTGGTATTTGCATATGTGTCTGCCTGGAAGCTGGATGTCAGGAGCCTTGCCCTGCTACATCCTGCCCTAAACTGGGAACAGAGGTTGGGTCAGGTATTGTCTCCAAATTTGATGAGAACTCGCAGATCTGGTTCCACTGTTCTGTGTGTATATGTTGTACATGTGCACATGTGTGTATGTACATGTAGGTACATGGGAGACTTGTGTGTGAGCACATACAAGAGGGGAGGGTCACAGCCACCAAGGCTTGGGCAGGTAGGGCTTCTCCAGACAAGGCCTGCCTGGGTCACTAGCTCACAAGCAGATCCTCCATGGGTCTCCAGGTGCTGTGCTCACGCACTAACAGCAGAGCTTTCTGACACCCAGGGTTCACAGTCAGCGTCCCTCACAGTACACAAGACAACACTGGATGGATATTAAGGACATCAAGCCCAAGCCCACGCAGATGGGACATTTGTATGCCCCACCCCAGACAGCTGCCATTCAAGCTCCCTGACCTGAGTCTTCAAGGCCTCAAACATGGTCACAGTTGAATGTTTGGTGATTTTCTTGTTGTCCCTGTTCTTTCAGATCTTGTGCATGGCCTCCTGTTTTGGCCAGGGTTAGTAGATGGCACCTCACTACTGACCCGTTTATAGGGTTCAGGTGTGACATGGGTGCTAGGAGCCTACCATTCAGGACTGCACCACATGTGCCTCTGTCTTCTGGACACACCAGGCTCCTCACCTGCACATGTAGGAGATGACACCAGCCTTTGGGTAGTGTGGCTTCCTGTGGCCTAGAGCGTCTCCCTACAACATCCAAGTCGGTTATGTAGGCTTAATTTGGAGAACACTGGAAAACTATTTGGTAACTATAGAAACTTGGGATAATGGCATCTCCTGTTCCAACTGCTGTTCAGGTTTTCATTTCTCTTTAGGGCTAGAAATGCTTCTGCCAAGGACTATTTGGTAGTTCTGCTTGGGAGAAGCTTTGTATATACACTTAAGACTCTCTCAAGAGAGATGGAAATTACAAGTTCTTTACAGTTGAACTAAAATAGAAACATTTTATACTTTTCTTCCAACACTTTCTCTATAGGACTAACAATTTAAAATTTATGAGAAAATCCAATTCTCAAATCTATAACAATGCTACTTAATTTGCCTGACTTATTTGTGCTTCAAATTTGAAATTTAATGATCTTAGTAAAAATTTTTTGGTTTTAAAGTAATGACTTTATTAATAAATATATATCCATATGATGATGTAAGTACAAATCATGGATACTACTCCATTCCAGTACACATAATTGCACATGAGTAGCTCAAGTTCATGGACATGAAAACACACAGTATCTATTGAGACTTTTTACAGCAGAGGACAGCATACTTATCATCAGTAATTGGTAATTATTTTCTCCATAATTATCTGTGGGAAAAGAAATGGAAAATTTGAAGAATCAAAGAATCTGATTTCTTTAAGTAACATGCTGGAGTATTTCATTTCCCCCAAATTAAATACATTATATGTGAGAGCACTGGTATGTCTCTTAGAAGGGTGGGGAAGGCAAAGGAAATATTTAGGTATGTCCTGGAGTTTAAGAGCAAATAGATATGCTACAACATAACAAAAACATAATGGCATCAAGACGTTTATGTCCAAGGGGGGGGAACTATTTTCAACAACTGTTGTGAATTCTTTTGTTTTACTATAAAGGGATCATAAAATTTTACTGCATACGGAGACAATGTCTAACAGAGTAACAGCTATAATATCTCCTGAACTGTTTTTAAAAGTATCTCAGAATATAAAGAAGTTATTTATTTATTTATTTATTTATTTATTTTCACTCATACACGGTAGTTATTCTTAAACTGGATGAATCACCCTTAAAAAATGAATCCAGATTTTTTTCCTCCTTAGCTCAAAGAAACTATTTTTTATTTCATGAAAATATATATATATGTAAATTCACACAAACATCAGTTTGGAATGAAGAATACTTTGACAGAAGTTTCTCCAAAAAGTAAATAAAAAATAGAAATTTTAGTTTAATTGAAACACTGATTTTAAAAATGTCCTCAAATATTAAAAATTAAGACAGATACTACTTTTTTTTTTTCCCCCCTCCGGTACCGGGAACCAAACTCACCACCTTGCGCTTGCCAGGTAGGCGCTTTGCCGCTGAGCTAAATCCCCAGCCCACTACTTATTTTCTTGTAAGACATTGTGCCAGTATATTATTAATACCCAGCACAAAACTCCAAAGATAGTCTCAAAATCAACCCCTACTAAAGATTACTTATGCAAGGTTATATCTGTTAAAAAATGAAAAATTTAATCTGTATTACCCCATTTGTTAATACGGTAACAATAAATATGGCATGTTAAAATACTTTTTAACAAAAAAGTAAAGCAAACTTACTTGAATAGCAGATCATTTTCTTTGGTCAGCTGGGACATCTGGGGTTGCATCTGGTTTAAGTGTCTTCTCATTTTGTATTTTTTTTTTTTTTGTTTAATTCCCAGATTGATGCTTGTAAGTTGCCTGTGGTAAGTAGCTTTATTGCTAGTATTTAGAATCCTTAGGAAATGACTATTTCCCAGAGGTGTCTTCCAGGTATAGCTAGCTGGCTTTTGATTTTGAGTCTGTTGCAAGATCCTGCTTCTTCAGTTTATTGGGAATGAGAAGTTGCTGCTTACTTGGTCCAGCCCCTGGTTCTTTGGGACTGGCCTATAGTATTTTTAAGACCCTTAGGCAGTCTCAGTCTTGGTATACCAGGAAGAACAACTGGTTAGAACAATTTTGTCACTTTGGCTAAAATACAACCAACAATAACAACAGCATCAAACACAGCCTAGAAAATGACAAACTGAGGTAACTATTAATTTGCCACCTTTAACCGTATGAACTAGATTTTCAGTTATATAACAAAGTCTAAAACAAACCAAAAAATTGTATGCAGTAAACATATCCTCAGTATGGCAATTTTACCCTCAGGGAAGAAAATTTAAAAGGGGTTAGGGGGAAGAAATAGAGAATGAGAAGAAAAGGAAGGAATTAGAAGCAAGACTGGAGGACAAAGGAGGATCACACAAACTTTGAGAAACTGGTGGAAAGAAAGAAAGAAGAAATAAAAACAACAGAACAACAACAATAACAACAAAAAACTAGATACTATGTTCACACTCATAAAAACAAGAACAAACAATGAAAAAAAAACCAAGAAAGCATGGTAGTGTATGCCTGTAATCCCAGTAATTGGAAGGCTGAGGCAAGAAGATCACTGCAAGTTCAAGGTCAGCCTGGACTGTACAGTGAAATCCTGTCTTAAACAAACAAAGAATGAAAGTAAAGAAAAGGGGAAAAAAAAAAGGTCCACTCAAAGGTGTGTTTCTGCTGCCACTGGTAGACAACATGGGTAGACAGAGTCCAGGTCCACACTGATCAATCCCAGCAAGCCAGCAGAGGCTCCACAGTTGGGTAGTGGATAATCCCAGCGAGCCTGTAGCCCTATTTCCACTGAAGTTCAGGCTGGTCTCCAGCTGTGAGGCTAGAACCAGACCTGCCCCGCCCACAGCTGTCCACTTGCCCCCTGTGGGTTTGAACTCTGCTGGGAGCTGGTAGGGGCAGCCAGCAGCTCCTCCAAGTTCCAAGCTCAGCTGGCTTCTCTCCAAGGTGGCTTCAGGCCAGTCGTCCTCTCCTGTGGGATTTCTGACCCAGAACAACTCACCAGCCACTGCGGTCTGCTGCGTCCACTGCTCCACTCCACTGGTGCTCTTCTTTGAGGAGGTCTCTGGGGTTGCCAGCAATCCCTGTGTATCTGCAGGTTCCAGCCACCTATAGGGGGCCACTGTAGCGTGCTTCAAAGCTTCGGGCATTTGAGGACATGAACTCGCTCTTTAGTGCAGGAACACAGCAGGGCACACTTATATAACCATGACTTAGCATCAGACAACCACACATACGCTGCTCGGTTGTCAGTATAGAAGAATGTAAATATGTGATAATGGCACATATAACGGTTAAACAATAAAGATGCAAGTACTCTCTTCCTGCGGCTGCTGTTTTGCTGATGTCTGTTTTGTGTGCTTTCTTTGGGAATCTTACCTGCGAATTTACTCCTTCGGCCCCTCGACCCTGACACTGCCCCTCCCATGCAGCGAGTCCAGACTCAGGGAGAAAGCGCTGCCTGCCTCCTCCCTCTTCTTCATGAAGTTTCTTTCTTCTCTCTCCCTGTGAGCTTCAGTCCTCACTTCAGATCCTTCCTGGGTCCTGGGGATCCACTTCCCTCCTTTTCTTCCTCATGTTGCTACAGTCCCAAGTCTGGCTCTTTCTTTGGAGAGGCTCTTTCTTTGCTGCTCACTACTCCATCATCTTCTTGGAAGTCTGGTAGATCATTCTCTGGCCTTATGTTTTTATACAGAATAGTGAAATTTATTTTGTGAAGAACAGAGTTACGCAGAATAAAATTAGCAATTTACCTTTTAAGGAACAATCATATAGTGCAGGGAAAAGGCCAGTTTTCTTCAACTAGTTATATCAGAGTATAGGCAACAGTTCAATATGCTATTTCAGTGTACATCATGATAACACACAGTGTTTCAAAAAATGCACAATATTGTCTTCAGATTATATAGGAGTAAAAATATTTTGCACTGTAAGACCTCATTTATATTATCACATACATTTTTCTCTTCAGCATGGCACCAGTAACCTGTTTACATGGAGAAAAGTTAAGTGGAATCAGGAGATGTTCACCGTGTGTAAATCTAATATTCCAGGTAACTCTTCATGTGAACAATAAATTAAACTTTCTAAACAATGTTACCCATTCATAACTGTAGTCATTTGTTCCCCCTTTACCCTGGGACACAGCTCCTGATCATAAACACTGTGATGAACATATCTCCTTTAATTCACCATTTCATAAATATGTACAAAATTTATTACACAGTGCTTATTATATACTGCTTTATCTTCTGACACACAGCACAGCACTACTGAGTGGAAGGGCTGGAGTATGGGGGGGAAGGGAAGAGAATGAATGTAGGGAGGGACAGGGGAGAAATAGGAAGGGTCTACTGAACAAAATCACAAGTGGAAGGGCAATGTCAAATGAACTTATTGCAAAACATGCAACCAAATTCTTGTCAATGGTATGTTATTCTATAGTGGAACAATTAATTAAACAGCTGTCTTTAGGAACTAGAAAGGACTCTTAAGCAGCCAACTGCTGAACATCATCTTGAGAAACAGCTAAATGACAGATACAGAAGAAGAGTGTACAGATGAACACATGAATAAAAATTTGAGCGTTTGTGTCAGAAGGTATACTGTTCTGAGAAAGTCAAATTTTTTATATATTCTAAGCTTCTGCAAAAAGAAACTCTTGTAGCATTTTAGCTGCTAGAATGTTACAATTGATTATGTAGTTTCCAACATTGTTACTACGCTTTGTGCAAAGGTAACATTGTTGAGGTCACTGTCTTAGATGCCAGTGCACACACAGTCCCCACATAGAATGCAACACCTCTTACTTAAAGAACAGCGTAGAGTCCAGTCCCTTGTCTCAGGCATCACTGGAACACCTGAAGGTTTGCTGCTTTTTTCCAGATTGATTGAGATTTTTCTTTTTCTTTAGTTCATCTTTATATCTATGCTTCTGCCATTTGTAGTCTGCAAGTGTATTTCATTTCATGGGTCTTGCCTCTGACAAACCATTGGTTTGTGGCTGACTGTGTGGCTCTATTTGCTTTGCTGGGAGAAACATATTACAAACTGATCAGCGGCTCTCATGGCATCTTCACTGAGGCAGGAAGTCTTGCCAGGGCCACAGAATGCTGGATTATTGCTGGCAACAGGATCCATCATTTTCTGTCATGGGTCCAGAAGTGACTATTAATATATGTATTAGCAGTGACAAGTTTGCTACAGATACGAGCCCACTCTAGAGAAAAGGCTGTACCTTTCCAACATCAAAATTCATAATCCTGGCTGGGGATGTGACTCAGTGGTAGAGCTCTTGCCTTGCATGCACAAGGCCCTGGATTCGATCCCCAGCACCACATACATTTTAAAAAACCCAATAATAATAATAATAATAATAAATAAATAAAATTTAAGAAAAATTCATAACCCCATGTCTCTCCACTCAGAGTTCTACAAGTGTTGAAGTCTGCAGGCCACTCCATATAGAAGCCAGATCTTAGTAAAATTTTAGTGTTGATTTTCTTTTACTACCTATGAGGATGGTACTTTTAGCAAAGTCTTAATTAGACATGTTAATTAAAATCACTTTATTATTATTTTTCACTCTAATTTCATTGAGCTATATTGAGGTTAATCTTTTGGGCCTTTAGTAGGTACTATGTGCATGGAAGAACTGGGAATTGAGCTTTTCGTTTATTTCTCAAATAGTCACTTGAACTGCCTCTGCTTAGTTTTCAAAAGGTGGCTTCCTGCATCTCTATTCATTTGTACACTACACCCTCTCTTTCCCTTTGTAAATTTGGACAATTCATCCCCTGCCCTCTCTTTGGTGTTCAGAAGTCCTTGTTTATGAAGTGCTGTTGCTTAGCAACAGGTTAAGGAGTTCTTCCTCTGTGGCAAATGACAAAGGAGCAAGTCAGAACTTTCACAACTTTTATTTATCCAACAAATACAGATATAGTTTCTCTTACGGAGAGACAGTCCAATTCTGTGTCTTTAAACTGCAGCAAGATTGAAAATATATTTTTTAAAAAACAAACATTTCTTATTGGAATTGAAACAATTCTCTTGCTTAAAAAGATTATAACAAAATAAGGTAAATCTTTTTCTACTAACTTCAAGAGAAGGAAACAGATATGATTTTAAGATATTATAAAAACTCAAATTAGTTTTTCAAAATAAATTTCTTCATATAAATAGTGTTTGGAATAAAAAGTGAATGATGATAAAGTATTCATCGCATTATCTTATATAAAATTTGAATATATAAGGAAGACCAATTTGGGACTCATAATATAGTACTATGACATTGTGAGGTATCAAAAACTTTTTAAAAACACCTTTAAAGTCACCACCTGAAATCCCAGCACTCTAAGAGACTGAGACAGGAGGATCATAAATTTGAGCCCAGTCTGGGTAACTTAGTGAGACTCTGTCTCAAAAAAACATTTGGGTGTAGCTCAGTGTAGAAGCCTGAGTTCAATCACTGGTACTGCAAAATTAAACAAACAAGCAAACAAAAATTATTAAGAAATTCTAACTTTAACCGGAAGTGGTGGTATACTCTTATAATCCCAGCACTCAGAAGGCTGAAGCAGGAGGATCCTTGAGAGTTCGAGGCCAGCCTGGGCTACAAAGTGAGCTCAAGGCCAGCGAGACCCTGTCTCAAAAAATAAAACAAAAAAATGAAATGAAATTTAAAAAAAAAAAGCCCCATTTAACTACCTAAAAACAACCAAAACCCCCCTGAAGCTTCCATTTGTAAGATTTATAAAGTTTTAAGACTGCTCATGTTGGCCAGGATGGAGTGGAAGCACTTCCACTTAGCTCTCCCACTCACCGGAACTAGAAACTCAGGACAAAATTAAATGCTGCCTTCCTGAGGCTCCAACAAGTAAACAGTGGCAATTGAATTGGAAAGGGAAGAGGAGACGTCAAAACATGAAGAAGCAATGGACACAGAAATGTGTTTTCCAGATTTTTGTTCTCTGAGTTTTGATGTAAAGACTGCTCCTGTCAAGGAACACCCTAGTTGAGTTACTTGTGAACCTAATAATGTGAAGGAAAGTTTCTCAGTCTCCTTGCCTCTGTCTCTGTCTGTCTGTCTGTCTGTCTCTCTCCAGTGCACACAGAAGCAGAGACTCCCCTTCCTGGGTCTCTTCTACCCAGGACTTCCCCAGACTCCCTGGCTCCCGATGGGCCTGCTTCCTTGGTTCTCTGAGTAGAAAGATGACATTCCTCTCTGTGCCCCCTCCAGTGCCCCCTGCCTTTGGAGAAAGAACTGCTCCCAGACAGAAAATAGAAAAAAAAAAAAAAAAAAAACCACCACACAAATGTAGATTCCTTCCACATTGTTCTGTAGATTCCGCCCATATTCTACATTGTTTTTTTCCGTTTTCCGAGCGCAACGTCACTTCTTCCTGCTTCCTCTGAGTACTAAGGCAGGTTTCCCTTCAGAGGTGCGGCTCAGGTGCCACGGTTTGGTCTCTGCGTACTTCTCTATGGCTAGGGCTACCTCTAAGTCCGGACAAGAGAGAAAAAAACACCCCCCGCCACAAAAAAAAAGAACAGAGAATAGGGGTTACTGCTGTGCTCTCCCTCTGGCTCCACGGATCGGAACTTTTAAAGAAAGTGTCACAGACTGCTTTCCCACAAGCGGTGTGAGCGTTCCAGCGCCTCACATTCTTCTCAGCGCTGGAAAGCGAGCAGTCTTCTCCCTGTAGTAGCGAGTGTAGTAGGGGGTGTAGTAGGCCTAACAGGGGTTGTAGGGTGTAGTAGGCCTTCATTGAGACATAGCGTATATACATTCCACCTATATAAAACGCAAACTTGTTTTCGTTATATTACAATCTTAACTTTAAAATTATGGTAAAATATATGTAGCAAAATCTCCCACTTAACCACCTTTAGGCATATAATTCAGCAACCTTAAATATATTCACAATGTTGTGCAACTGTCACCACTGCATAGTTCCTTGATTTTCACCCCTGCAAACAGAAACTATAAATTATGCAATAGCTCCACATTGCCCAGGCCCTGGTAACCTTTGGGCTACTTTCTGCCTGCATGAATTTGAGATGTTTAATCTATGCTTAATTGTATTTGTCCTTATTTCCCTCCAAAGTATAGTTCTGGCTTTTTTTTGTTGTTGTTGTTTGTTTGTTTTTTTTTGGTTTTTCTCCGGTACCGGGAACTGAACTCATGACCTTGCGCTTGCCAGGCAGGCGCTTTGCCACTGAGCTAAATCCCCAGCCCCTATAGTTCTGGCTTTTTTCACTTAGCACATTTTCTAGATCAGCCATGTTTGTAGCATGTATCAGAATTCATTCCTTTCTATAACTAACAACATTCTGTTGTATGATAGGCCATATTGTATTTATCCATCCATTTTTAGAGGGCATTTGGGATATTTCTGCTTTTGACTATTAGGAGTAATTCTATTATGAACACTGGTATATCTGAGTCTGTTTTAAATTCCTTTGGGTACGTACCCAGGAGTGGAGAACTGGACAAGTTCTTCTAGTAATTAAATTTTGATCTTTCTGAGGAATTAAAAAACTGTTTTCCATCGGGGCTACCACATGTTATAATCCTACCAGCAATGTATATCATCTGCATATCATCTGTTATTGTTATTTACTGTTTTAAAAAAATCGCAGCCACTCTCGCATGTATCTTACGGTATTTATTTGTGTTTACCTAACAGTTAACACTGTTGAGCTGCTTTTTATGCTTGTTGGCTATTTGCATATTCTCTTTAGAAAAAGGTCTGTTTTAATCCTTTACACAGTTTTTAATATTCTCTTTAGAAAAAGGTCTGTTTTAATCCTTTACACAGTTTTTAATTGGGCTTTTTTTGTGCTTGTGTGGTAGAATTTCTTCATATATTTGATATATTAATGCCTTATTAGATAGCTGATTTCCACACATAGGTTCTCATCCTTTGAGTTGTCCTCTGCTTTCCTGATAAAGTCCTTTGATGAACAAAGCTTTAAAATCAATAAAGTCCCATTTATCTATTTTTTTTTTCAATTGCTTGTGCTGTTGGTGTTGTACTTAAATTGTTGCCTAATGTAAGGGGATAGATTTTTTTTTACCTTTTGGGCGGGCAGGATCTATGTAGTGCAGGCTGGTGTTGAACTCACTTACATGGTCCAGGTTGGCCTCAAACTCACAGCGATCCTCCTGCTTCAGCCTCCTGAACACTGGGATTACAGGCATGTTCCACCATACTTGGCTACCTAGTTTTCGTATGAGTTTTATAGCTGTAATTTCCTTTTCTCCCTCTCTTTTTTGTCTTCCCCTTCCCTTTTTTCTTTGACAGGGTCTTACAGTATAGTTTAGGTGGCCTTGAACATTTGATCTTCCTGCCACAGGCAGGAGATTATAGGCGTAAGCCATCACGCCTGGCCACTGCAGTTCTTAAATTATGGCACAATTTTATTTCTTCCTTTCCTGTCTGAATGTCTTTTCTTTCCTATCATGCTGGCTGGAACTTCCAGTATTCTGTTAAATAACAGTGATGAGAATGAACTGTCCCCCCCATTCTTCATCTTTGGGGAAAGTCATTCAGTCTTTCTGCATTAAATATAACAACTGAGGAAGTTGTGGTGTGAATTTTTTTTCTTTTCTTATTTCTTTCTCTTTTTTCTGTAGATTACCAAGACAAAGGAATTCTTACTCTACCTAGCCAGGTATGGTGGCACACGCCTGTAATCCCAGCACTAGGGAGCCTGAGGCAGGAGTATCGGTGTGAGTTTGAGGCCAGCCTGGGCTACAAAGTGAGCTCAAGGTCAGCCAGAACTGCATGGCAAGACCCTATCTCAAACACACACACACACACACGCACATGCACACGCACACACAAAGAAATTCTTACTCTATTTTTAGTTTTTCTCATGACTGGAACCTTAATTTTGTACATTTTTTCCTGCATTAACTGATACGATCATGTAACTTTTCTCTTTTACCCTGATTTTGATTTAACTAAGCCTGTATTCCTGGACTGTATCTCACTTGGTCATGATGTATAATTCTTTTTTTATATTGCTGGTTTCTATTTGCTAATATATATTTCAATGTTTCCACATCTATATTCATGAAGAATATTGGTCTATAGTTTCTCATTTTTATACTGTCTTGATATCAAAGTAATTCTGGGTGATAAAATTTCCTGGTAATTGCCTTAGTTGGAGCTTCTGTAACAAAGTATAGTGGACTGGGTGGTTTATAAGCAACAAAAATATATTTTCCACAATTCTGCAGGCTGAAGTCTCAGATTGGGGTGCTAACAAGGTTAAGTTCTGGTGAGAACCTTCTGCTAGATTTCTAGAGTTACAGTGAGACCACCAGCTTCTCATTGGATTCTCACCTGAGAGAAGACAGCAAGCCACTTCTGGGGCCCCTTCTTTGAAAGGCACTAGAGTTAAGAAAGTTAAGCAGTTAGAGTTAGGGAGGGCACTCTGTCAGGAAAGTAAGAGGAGACATTAATGCTCAGTTCATAATAATGGGTATTCCCTTCTCATATGCTCTGGAAAAGAGTACAGAGGATTGATTCTATATTTTTAGAACTTTGGTTGAATTCTCTCATTAAATTACCTGGATTTGTAAATCTATTTTTAAAGAACTTTTTATGTTATCCTCTACAGTTATTAGGCTATTCAAATTATCTATTTCACATTGAGAGAAATATATGCTAGGAAATTTGTCCATTTCTTCCAAATTGCCAAATTAATGTATGTAGAACTTTTATAATATTATCTTTTAGCCAGTGATCCTGTAGGGGCTGTAGGGATAGCCACTGTTTCATTTCTGATATTGGTAATTTGTACCTTCTTTCTTGTCATTCTTACTAGAAGTTTATAAATTTTTTTATCTTTTCAAACAACCAGCTGTTTGTTTAATGTCTCTCTCTCTTTTTTTTTTTTT
>NW_004955515.1:4646074-4647204 GCF_000276665.1 Chinchilla lanigera | reverse complement strand
CTTGCTCTAGATTTATAACTTGTTTTTCAAGTTTCTTGAGATGGGAGATTAGATTTCCTCTTTTCTGATATAAGAATTTAGTTATAAATTTCCCATTCAGCACTTCCCTGATTCCCATAAACTTAATTAATTAATTTATTTATTTAGTTATTTGGGGAATCGAACTCAGGACCTTGCACTTGCCAGGCAGGCACTTATGCCACTGAGCTATATCCCAGGCCCCTCCCATAAACTCTTTCTCTTTTTGTTTTTTTGAGACAGGGTCTCACTATGCAGTTCAGGTTGGCTTTGAACTCACTTTTAGCCTAGGCTGGTCTCAAACTCCCAATGATCCTCCTGCCTCAGCCTCCCGAGTACTGGGGTTACAGGCATGCACCACCGTGCCTGGCTCTTCCCATAAACTTTAATATGTAATATTTTCACTGTCACTCACCTCAATGTCTTTTTAACTTCCTTTGGGACTTCTCTGACCCATCCATTACTTATAATATTGTTTAGCTTTTAAATGTATGGAGATTTATGTTACCTTTATTACTTTCTAGTTTGATTCCCTTGTTATCAAAGAATGCATTATGTATGTTTTAAATTTTCTTAAAATGATTGAAGTCTGTTTCATTTGCCAGGATATGGTGATAATTTAGATATATGTACTGTGGGTACTTGCATGTGTATTTTGTTGGTGCAGGGTAGGGTTTTAGGTAAATTTTAACTAGATCTTGTTTGTGTTGCTGAGTTATTCTATATCCTTCCTGATTTTGTTTATCAGTTGCAAAGAAAGTTGTAGTCTCCAACTACAATTGTTGTGTTGCCTTTTTTTTCTCCTGTAGTACTGAGGCTTGAACCCAGAACTTTGCTCATGTTTGGTAAGTCTTCTACCACTGAGACATACTCCCAGCCCTTTCTATTCTTTGAGAAAGAGTCTTACTAAGTTGCCTAGGCTGTCTTCAAACTTGCAATGTTCCTGACTCAGCCTTCCAAATAACTGGGATTACAGGCATGTGGCCCCACATCCAACTTTTATCAGTTTTTGATTCACATATTTTGCAACTGTTGTTGGTTTGTGTATCACATTTAGGAATGCTATATTGAATATTCACCCTTATAGCATTATATAATATCTCCAGTAATTT
>NW_004955515.1:4642544-4644635 GCF_000276665.1 Chinchilla lanigera | reverse complement strand
CTACTTGCACCATTACATTTGAAATGAGTTTCTTGTAACTACCATGCAGTTTGGTCTATCAAACTACATGTCTCTAATTAGTGTACTTAAACTATTTATATGCAAAATAATTATTGCCGTTAGAATTTAAAGTTGCCATTTAATTTTTTGTCTTGCTTTCTGTTTGTTGTATGTTTTGTTTTTCTGTTTATCTTCCCTGTCTGCTTATTTGGTCATTTTATGAGTACTTTTATGTATCTATAGTGCTTTTGTGTCTCCTTGTATACCTTCTTTAGTGCTTGGTCTCAGTATTAAACTCTGCTTACATGACTTAGTCATGTAGTGGTGTCATTTTTCTAGTTCAGGTGAAGTGTAAAGCTTTATTTCCCTTTGTCCTCCCCACTTATAGTGTAATTGTCTTAAATATTTCTTTTATATTCTCTGTGCGTATATCATCATTTATATTGTCTCTCTCATTTCAGCATCACACCTAATTTAGAAAACTCAATATGAGAAAGAATACGTATTTTCACCCTATTTTTACTCATTTTTTCTCCCTTCACTTTTAATGGTTTATGACTTCACATCTTTTATTACTTCTGTTCTACTTAGAGAAATTCCTTCACTCATTCTTTCAGAGTAGATCTGATGCCAACAAGTCCTCTTAATTTTTCTTCATCTGAGGATATCTTGCTTCCTACATCATTCCTTAAGTATACTGAGTCCTGAGTTCTTTCGTTTTTGCACTTGAGAAATATTTTGCCACTTCTTCCTGGCCCCTATGGTTTCTAATGAGAAACCCATTGTCCTTTTAACTTATTTTTTCTTTTGGTAAAATTTCATGTATGTCCTTTCAAGATTTATTAAATTTCCAGAAATTTGACTATTCCAAGTTTTGATATGGATTTCATGGAGTTTATCTTACTTGGGGTTTATTCAGCTTCTTCTATCTGTGGGCTTATGTCAAGTCTTGCCAAATCTGGGATGTTTTCAGCCATGATTTCTTCACACAATTTTTCAGTTCTAAAATCTGCATGTCATTCCTTTTATCTTTTTTCTTTGCTAAAACTTGCTGTTTTTCATGTGCCTAAGTACATTTATTGAAGCATTTTTATGATGCCAATTTAAAACTCATGTTAAATACTTATACAATCTCTATCATTTTGGTGTTGGTATCTATTTTGTTTTTCATTCAAGATGATTTTCTTTGGTCTCTATGATGAATGATATTTGAAACATACATTTAAGGTATTACAGGACACTAGATTATTATTATTTTTTTTTTTTTCAGAACTAAGATTGATCACAGGATCTTGCACTCAGCTATATTCTCAGCCCTTTTAAATATTTTAAAAGTCTCACTAAGTTGCCCAGTCTGCATTTAAACTTGCAATACTCCTCCCTCATCCTTCTTTACCTTCTGGCAGGAACGAAAGTCCTGAGTCCCTACTTGGGCTTATCTGAAACCACCTTGACAGAGAAATTGAGGTCTCTTCAATGACTGGAATACATGGAAGACTAAGTTCCTTTCTCTGCCTTTCCTGGTGGGGCGGGGGTCTGGCTGCAGTTTCTTGTGTGGTGTTTGGCTGAAGTAGAGTGGTAAGTGGTTATTGGTTAGAGGTTTTCTTGTTTTGTTTGCTAGCTGCCCTTTTCCTGGTCCTTTAATTAGAAAGACAGCTGGCTTCCACTAAAGTTTTAAAAATTTTATCTACATCCCTTATTATTTCCATGTTGCCAACTTCTGCAGCGTGTCTTAGACGTATGATACAGAAAGAAGGCCCACAGAAGGTACCACTGAGTTTTTCCTACCAGTCTCTCTCTTTTTCCCACCTTTCAAAGGCCTCTTATGTTTTTTCTATACATGATATTCCAGGTCTTAGTTCTACTTAGTAGGAGGAATGGGAAAAGGTATTTCAACTCCATCTTTCTAGATTCAGCAGAAATCGTAGATAAGGGATGGCAAAATTTTTAGATCTTTCAATGATAATAGTGCCTGCAGCATGGTTGCCATAGCTTCACCACCACTGTCCTAGACCAAACATGACTGTGGATGTGGTGTGATTTAAACTTACTATCCTGGGGGCTGGGGGTTTAGCTCAGTGGCATAGCGCC
>NW_004955515.1:4629411-4642209 GCF_000276665.1 Chinchilla lanigera | reverse complement strand
AACATACATCTTTAACTCATCTTAATATTGGTTAACTTTCCCATCGCTGGTACAAAATCCCTGACAGCGAGTTACTTCACATATAACGGAATCTTATGAAAACGTACTTTCATTTCTCTTCTCCAAGCCTTTGCGATAATGTTCTCGGGTATGTAGTTTATTTATATACATATTATGTATATAATTATATATTATGAACCCCACAATACATACTATAGACTAAACTGTGCCCCATACATATGTTGATACTTTAACTCCAAATCTGATTGTAATTTTTTTTTTTTTTTTGTTTTTCTGAGACAGGGTCTCGCTATGCAGTTAAGGCTGGCCTTGAGCTCGCTTTGTAGCCCAGGCTGGTCTCGAACTCGCAATGATCCTCCTGCCTCAGCCTCCCGAGTGCTGGGACTACAGGCATTTACCACCATGCCTGGCTTTGATTGTAATTTGGAAACAGAACCTACAAGGAGCTAATTACAGTGTAATGAGGTCCTGAAGCAGGGCCCTGATATGAACACTGCCCTTAGAAGAAGAGACATCAGAAAGTGCTTTCCATTGCTTGCTCTCCAACAGGTGAGGACGCAGTGTGGAGTGCCCACATGTGAACCAGGAAGAGAGTTTACACCAAAACCTGACAAACCCAGCACCCTGATCTGAGTTCTGGCTTCCACAACTGTGAGAAAATAGTTACTACTTAGGCCACCCAATCTATGGTGTTTTGTTATGGTAGCCTGACCTAATACATAGTTTTTTTTTTCTTAGTTTTGATAAACAGTTGATAAACAATAGTCTCTTAAAGATATTTAAATAAGAATCTGTGTAGTAAAGGGTTCCCTTTCTTCATTTGCTTAGGTCCAGATTTCCATGCAGGACCATCATCTTCCTTCTGTCCGAAGGGTATCACTTACCATTTCTTATAGTGAAGATTCATTTACTTTTCCTGTATCTGAAAAGCTCCTTCTTTTGCTTTCATTCTGTTATTTTAAATGTTTTTATTAGCATGTTTGCAATATATGCTTACACTCATCTCAGGGAGTAGGTACATGTACTTAATATATCTTAATTCCTTTCATTCTGTTTCCTCTTCCTTTCCTCCCTCCATCTCTAATCCCCTTCCAACCTTTTCATTTTGTTAGCTCATGTCTGCAACACGTAATAATTACATTCATCATGGGCAGCCAGTACATGCATATATTACAGCTCAGTTTTTTTATGCCCCATCTCCACTTATTGGTCCCCTTCCCATCTGCAAAAGATCCATCTTCGTGTTTCCTTTGATCTAATATTTGAGCTTCCATGTCTGATTTATTTCACTTAACATTATGGTCTTGAGGTATATCCATTTCCTACAAATAACTCAAACTTATCCTTCTTTATGGCAGAGTGCCACTCTATTCTGTATCAGTGACACATTTTCTTTATCCTATCATCTGTTGATGGACATATAGACTGCTTCCAAGAGTTAGCTATTATGAATTGTGCTGCTATAAACATTGGTATGCATGTTATCACTATAACACAATGTCTTTAACTCTTTTGGAAAGATGTCTAGAAAGGCAATAGCTGGGTCAAATGGAACTTCTAGTGTTAGTTTTATAGTGTTAGTTCTATAGAGGACTCTCCATACTGATTTACATAGAGGTTGTATTAGTTTACATTCCCACTAGCAGTGTAACAGGGTTATTTTTTTTTCCCCACTGCAGCCCCATCAGCATTTGTATTTAATTTTTTGCTGATTGCCATTCTCTTTAGTGTAAGAAAAATGTAAGCAACATCAATATTGCTTTAATTTCATTTCTCTAATGACCACTGATGTTGAACATTTTTTCATATATTTATCAGGTGCTTGTATTTTTTCTTCTGAGAAGTGTCTGTTCATTTCAGTTGCCCATTTTTTGCTTGGATCTTTTATTTTGGGGGTGGGGCCTAATCTTTTTGAGTTCTTTATATATTCTAGATATTAATCTTTTGTCTGAGATGCTGCTGGCAAAATTTTTTTCCATTCTGTAGGCTATTTTTATTCTGTTCATTGTTCCCTTTGTGGTACAGAAACTTTTTACTTTAATATAGTCTCATTTGTTGACTCTTGATATTATTTCTTGTACAACTGAAATTCTGTTTGCGAAGCCCTGGCCTGCACCCATCACTTCAAAAGTTTTACCTATCAGGTGGTTGTGTTTCTGTTTCAGTATTTAACCTTTGATTCATTTTGACTTTGGTTTAGTACATGGTGACCAATATGGATCTAGTTCCAATTGTCTGCATGTAGATAGCCAGTTTTCACAGCACCATGTGCTGGAGAGGCTATCTTTCCTTCAGGGTATGTTTTTGGCCCTCTTTCCAAATAGCTGAATGTGCTGAGTTGTTTCTGCATTCTCTATTCTGTTTCACTGATCCACGAGTCTGTTTTTGTACCAACACCATGCTCTTTTTAATCACTGTAGCTTTGTAGTATAACTTTAAGTCAGGCATAATAATGCCTTCTGACTTGCTGTTATTGCCCAGGATTGGTTTTACTATTCTCGTTCTTTTTGTTCTATATGAATTTTAGGATTGTTTCTTTAGTTCTGTGAGAAATGAGGTTGGTATTTTGATTGGGACTGCATTAAATCTGTTTATCAGGATGACCCTTTGAGCAATATTGGTTTTACCTATCCAAGAACAGGGTAATTATCATATTCTGATAATTTCAACTTCCTTTCTCTGAGTTCTATAGTTTTCATTGTAGAGATTTTTCATTTTCTTAGGTTAATTGGTAACTTTTCTTGATGCTACTAGAATGGTATTTTCTTTCTTTCTTTCTTGGTGGGTCCATTATTGATGTACAACAATATATTGATTTTTGCAATTTGATTTTTTATCCTGTTACATTACTAAATTTGGTTAAGTCTTTTGGTGGAATTTTTGGAGTCTTCTATGTAGAGGTTCATGTCATCTGAAAGTAATACTTTGATTTCTTCCTTTCCCATAGTTATCTATCTTGCCTGATTGCTCTGGCTAATGTTTCATGTATTTTATTGAACATGAGTGGTGATAGTTGACATCCTTATCTTTTTCCTGGTTTTAGAGGTATAATTTTCAGCTTTTCCTCATTTGATATAATGTTGGTTGTTTGTCATAAATAGCTTTTATCAGACTGAGGTATGATCTTCCTGTATTTTCTTCAAGATTTTTTTTAAAATCATGAATGGGTATCTTTTTTTCTCAAGTTTTTTTCTGCATCTGTTGATATGATCATTTGATTTTTTTTTCCTTGCTTCTGTTTATGTGATGTATTACATTTATTGATTTGCATGTGTTGAACCATTTTTGCATCCCTCGGATGTATGATCTTTTTGATAATTTGCTGCATTCTATTTGCCAAGATCTTATTGAGGATTTTTGCATCTATGTTAATTAAGTAGATTGGCCTGTGGTTTTTTTCTCAGCTGGGTCTCTATCTGGTTTTGAGATCAGAGTAACACTGGCTCCCAGGAATGAATTTGGAAGCACTCTTCTCTTTCAATTTCATTAAATAGTATTATTAGTGTTATAACTTCCTTGAAGATCTGGTAGAATTCAGCAGTGAATCCATCAGGTCCTGGGCTTTTCATAGTTGGTAGGATTTTTATTACTGCCTCAGTTCCATTGCTTGTTATTGCATTGTTCAGACATTTTACATCAAAGGCTATAATTTCAGGAGTCATTTCATTTTTATTGCTTTGCTTTTTGTGGTAAGCAGAGTAATCACACACCAACACAGGCATATGCTGTATGGGAAAAGGGGTTTTATATATATATCATTGAGGAAATCTGACATACAGCTATTAAAAAGGCCTGCTGTAGTCTAGAGTTTTTACAAGAGAGGGGAAAAGACGAGTTACAGACAGAGATAAGAGTGATAAGGGGCCATGCGCAAACAAATGTGGAACCTGAAAGGAAAGGAAAACAGATTTTCCTGGCAAAACTTCAGAAGAAATACAACCCCGACTAGATGACACTTCTATCTTTAGAACTGTAAAACATTTGTATTCTTTCATGCCACTTAAGAGTTTGTGGTATTACTTATAAAGGCATCAGGAAAGTTGTATTTTCCAGGTTTTTCTTTAATGCCTGGAAATTTTTGATTGGATGACTGAATTGTTTTCCTTGAGTGTATACTGTTGTAGTTCTACCAATATCAGGTGTGATAGAAGCGAATGTTTAAAAACTGAAAAAAATTATTATAGTAAAAGATACTTGCTCTTAATCCTATTCAAAATACTTCCCTTCACTTCCTGAGCTGTTCTAGAAGTCTTTCACGTCTTTTCATGGCTACCTCCGTGCCTTGCATCAATTCAAAACATTTATGGCAATTTCAGTCAAAAACATTACAGTACGTCCTCAACCACCTTATTCAGTGGATCTGGCACAGTGCAACATGTGGCTCTTCCTGAAAAGTCAAAACGCCCACGAAAGGTAAACATTTTGAATCAATTCAAGTCATTGAGGTAGCCACAGCGGTGCAACTACAGACACTCAGGAAAGAGGACTTCCAGAACTGCTTCAGAAAGTAGCAAGAAAAATGGTATGTGCATTCAAAGTTAGGAGTATTCTGGAGAAGACTGATGGCAGTGTCTTATTGTAATATATTTTAACAAATTTTAACATTATTTTGATTGCATCTCGTATTCTTGAATTGGATAATCTTTTGTTAGGCAGGCCTAAAAATGTGATTTGTCTAGGGCTAAATTTTATCTTCTCTTGAGGGAAGGCTCTTTTAGTACTCAGGTGATTTTTGAAGGTTTTTTTTTGAAGGTGTGGGTTTCCAATCTGTTGAGACCAGGCACAATTTTTGGCCTTGGCCTTGTGTGAGCTTTGGGCACCATACCCTCTCATTCTTTCCAATGTCTTTTTTTCCCCCGCAGCAGAAAATGCTTCCTCACATGGGTAGCTTCCTCATATGCATGCATGTACTAATTAATGTCTTCAGTTGAATACTGGAAGAAAATCTATAGGTCACTGGAGGCTTCTTTTTGTACAGCATTCCTATTTCCAGGACCCTGCTGTATGCATCCTGGCTAGCTTGCCTAAACCTCCTCTTGAGACTTTCAGGCTCTGCCTCTGTTCCCATCTACCACATCCCAGTCTGGAAACATTCACCAAGCAGTAAGTTGGGTCGACTGAGGGTTCATTTCCTCTTTCCTAATTTCTCAAAAATTCTCATCCTTTTATACCTGGTATTCAACGTTTCATGCATCTGTTTTTTTGTTGTTTCAGGTGGGAAGGTAATGCAGTTCTTGTTACTGTATCTTGGCTGAGAGTAAAACATGGAAGCTCCAATTTAAAATTAACTTAAACATTTTTTATTAATTTCATATAATCTTCTAGAACATATTCCCTAGTCTTTCTACAGGCACACATTAATACCTTTCCCAGTAATGTACATCATATGTGCACATACACTGTTTTTATTATGCCATGGGCAATGAGAAATTTGACCTCCAGGAAGATGGCAGAGTGGTGAACAGCAGAGAGCCCAAGATTTGCTATCACAACAATGGGATATAGCCAGTGAGGAAGAGACAGAGGTCCCCGGGACCCACAAAGGATCTGAAGTGAGAACCGAAGCTCACAGGGAGAGCAGAGACTTCAACCAAGGAGGTGGCAGGTGGCACTTTTCCGAGCCCTGCGTGGGAGGAGCAGCTCGAACCTGCAGGGAGAAGGTGACTACTGGAGACCCCAGAGGCCTCCACGGAGAAATACACCAGTGGACTGCAGTAGCTGCTAAGTTATTTGAATTCAGACATCCCCCAAGAGAGCAACTGACCTGTAGTTATCTTGGAGAGGCACCAACTGAACTCAGAAGAGCTTTGGGCCAGCTCCACCTAGTGGTTCACAGTGACAGGGTCAGGTAGCCAAGTTCAAGCAGGCAGGAGGTATATGGACTGCTGCAGGATGAAATCTGGTTCCAGCCTTACAGCCAGAAATCAGCCTGAACTTCAGTGGAATTAAAGGTGCAGCCTTGCTGGGATTATTCAGCTGGGATCTAGACTGTCTGCCCCCTTTGTCTACCAGCGGCAGCAAAGAGATGCCTCGAAGTGGACACTTTTTCTTTTTTGTTTTATTAGTGAGCCTCTGGAGAGTAAGGTAAAAATGTGAGTTGTAATAATGGTACCTTACACATCAAAAATACGGATGCTTAATAAGTATTAAATATTAACCCTGTTTGGGAAAGGATTTTTAGCCTTGTAGGTCAGGACATAGAAATGTCAGTATTCTCACACCAGTAAAGGACACATATGAAGACAGAATGTAGGTAATGGATTCTTAGTGTAGTCAAGTGAAATTTGTGGTGGTAACTAAATGGGGGTGGCACAGGCAGATGGATCGAAAATAGGTCAGCTTTTTAGACATCTGGTTTGGCAGTTAAATAGTTTATACCTAATGATTTAAAAGAAGGCATAGTTTTACAGTCTCCGTATCTCCTAAGGCACTAGGTATACAAGAGTCTTAATCTGTATGTCATGAATATATGTCTTTTTTGGATATTCAGCATTCTTTTTCATGTACTAAAAGTACCTGGGCTTTCCTTAGAAATTGTGTATAGTTTTGGTGAGACCATCAATTCAGGTATCTGCTTCCAATACGAAGTCTAAGGAGCTTTATTGTTTTCAGTGCCAGATTGAAGACATTTACATTAAGTTTAGTCCACGATTTTGAATCTTAAGCAAATGATTACAGAGTAAGACTGGAACCCATGCAACAGTAACCCAGCTATACTGTTATACTTACCAATGCCTACCATTACTAATTCCCATAATTTCTAACCCTGATTCTCCAACTCATATTTAGTTTTGAATTTCTCATCTTTATAATAAATAATTTTTTGTTTACATTTGGGACAGGTGTTTCAGTTGCCTGTGACCTAAGAGCTGAAAGCTGACACAATGTAACATGTAACCTTGCCTTAAGATGCAATTTTCATGTGGCCTTTTCAGTTAACTTGGCTGTTTAAGTCCAAAGGGGGAAACTTGTGAAAGATGTCTGACAAAATGGTAACAGGTTTAGGCTGCACAGATCACATAGATCTCAGGAAGTAACTGTACACTGTGGTGACTAGGCAACAGCTTGAGTACGGTGTCTGGTAGGAACAGGTATTTGTTTTACAACCTTATTAATATATGTTTGCAGTACATAAGGATTACATTCATCATAGCGAACTGGTATACAACGCATCTCCTTTTTTCATCCCCTTTGTATCCCCTCTCCTCTTCCTCCTTCTCTTAATCCTCTTCCCACTGGCAAAAGATATGAGCAAGGTATTCTTAAAACCTTAAGATTGGAAAGTCACCCAGTAATATATATAGCCCAAGTGGTGAGAACTTCAAATTGATAAAAATATTTTAGGTTGTAGAACTGAGAATGAATGGGGTGGGGTAGCTTTATTTTATGATTTCCACACTTGTAGAAGTGGTTTGCGAAATAGTAGAGATTTTTGAAGAGCAATTCATAAAGTGTAAATGAGCACTGCATAAATGAGATTACACTAGAGTCTAATTTATTTATTGAACAAATTACATTAATGTACTATTATGGAATTAGGCTGGTATAACTGTCACTTCTTTAGGACTGAAGTTCATTACCCACATGTGATTATTTAAATGAAATTAAAATTTAGTTTCTCAGTCATCCTAGCCACACACTGAGCACTCAAATACTCCTGTGTGGCTAGTGGCTGAGTTAGTAAAAATCATTCCCATCATAACAGAAAATTCTATCGGATAATGCAGCTCAAGAACAATAAATGTCAGAGTAAGATTAAATACGTAATGTTTTTAGTGGCATGGCCATTTTGATTTTTAAACTAGTGTTTCCTAGTTTAACTGGAGGCGTCTTTTACATGACAGACTCACTATGTCTGTAATTGTGCTGAAATCATTATTCTTGATTGCACTCATGTGGTAGGCTGATGCCTGGGGACCCTGCTCCCAACTGGGCCAATTCCCTCGGTACCACTTGCTGCAGCTGCAGAGGGTTAAGTGGAGGCAGTGGTGAGCAAAGGCAGTATTTGGCCTCAACTCTTTCCTAGAGCTAAGCCTGCCCAGGTCCGAGGTATATATATATCTCTATCCTGAGGTTATTTGCATTTGAGGCAGAATTTCTCTCCGCTTTCCAGAAGCACTTGCGCTTTTCTTCTAGCTCAACAGGCACCCTCATCTCTTCCACTGGCAGCAGTCACAGCTCCTAAGCACAGCCTCCACTATTTTGAAGAGGGCTATGTCCTCTCATCTGAACTTGAGGCCCAGACTCAGGAAGAGCTCAGGTTTACATGTTCTAGATTGGTGAGGCTTGGGCACTTCTCATAGGCTGGTAAGAGAAAGCATTTTTGTGGTTTGTACACATGTAACAGACCACAAAATAGTAACTAGTCTTTAAAATGAGTAAATCATTTGTTTTTTTTTTTAAACAGGGTCTTGCTATGCAGTTTGTGCTCGTCTTAAACTCATTATGTAGTGCAGGCTGGCCTTGAAACTGCAGCAATCCTGTCTCAGCCTCCCAAGTGCTATGATTATAGGCGTGTGCCACTATACCTGGCTGAAATGAGTAAATTTTAAAATAGCTTTCTTCTTAATAGGAATCTCTAGCTTAAAACAAAAAAAAAAAAACACCTCAATTTATAAGTTAAATTTCAGTTCATTAAAAAAATTGACCCTGAAGATTCTAACAGTATTTAAAAAGATGACTATGAAGTTCTTTCTCCAAAAAGAGAATGTACCTGAGAACTGTCTTTCAAAGCAGTCCCTTCGATGTTTGTCCATTTATTCCATAGCAGCTCCTACTGCCCACGCTGCTTGGGACGCCCCTTGGAGAGTTGCCTAGGGAACGTACAGCCCTCATTTCAAAGTCTTCCATGACAACAACTTTCCTCTCTTGAGCATAGCTATTTTTGAATCAGCCCAAAGCCATCTGGACACACATTTAGGGAACACAGTGGCTACCAAACAAAAATAACAAACAGGTAGTGCTATCTTAGAGTGAAAATTAAAAATGAAAACTTGGAGAACCTAAGTGCCAGGAACAGTGTCGGTTGCTTTTACCCATGTGGTCTTGTGCTCCTCACCTTTGTGAAGCCAAGTCCCTTTAGCTGACAAGACACTAGCTCAAGCTCATAGGGCTGAAGGGAGTTGCCTAACATGATGCTGTGAATTAACTGGTAGATGGAGCCCACACATAGATGTGGCCCAGCTCCAAAGTGCCTGTAGAATGAGATGGAAACATCACCAGCACCTTGGAGGGCAGGATGACCTGGGACAGAAGCCTAAATTGCCTTAGTTATGTGGGTGCCATTAATTCCTCCATTTTACGAGGTGCTGATGTGCTTACCAGACTGATCTATTTGGCCCACATCCAGGATTGCAGTCCTTGACAAAGGGACTGTTTTCTTTACCTCCACATCCCTAGCAGCTAATCAATGGGCACACACACTAGGTACTCAGTGAAAAAGCGCTGCTGTCTTGTGGTTTACTGTGCTCTACAAGCACGTCCCCCTCTTGATCTCCACATTCAGATCTGTGAAATGAGTAGGTTTAAAGACCCTTCCAGATTTAAACAGTTGAATGAAATTTGCAACTCTCGTGGTGGCTTTATTGACGAATTCCCAAGCCATGACATTTCCTGTTCCTCCCCAGAGGAATAACTGATGTTAACATTTTCCTTCCTGCCTTTTGATGCCTTTTTAAGACCCAAGAAACCCCTCAACTAGGGGAAACACTTTGGCACCAGAACCAGAAACTCAAGAGTGGCGAACTGAGTGTTTCCTAACATGCTGAACAGAACTTATGTATCTGGTCACTTAATGTGTTACCTTGCCGCTTCAAACACCTCTTCAGAATCTGACCCTAGTTTTCACATTAGTCTCAGGAATGATCATCAGTGATTTTTTTTTTTTTAAGATACTTTGTTACTGATACAACCACAGCTTCTGGGAATCTGCAAAGAAACAAAAGGTAATTTACTTGTCAGTATTTTGGTATATGAGACAGCATACTATCACTGTCTACAGTCTGAATGCTGTGGAGTCTCTCCATGTATCTCACCTATCTTAATCGTGGTAAAACACCAACACTTCTTACCTGCTGACACGCGGGAAATGTGCAGCATTATCAGTTACTGATCCTCCATATCTGATGAAATTCCAAGTTTGCCAACAAGTTAGGGTATAAGTAACACTCCTTTGTTTACCTTCCGGGAACTTACTCTTCCTCCTAGTACACTCTGGGAACTAGCAGGAAAACGAAACCATGGGTTCTCTCCAGACAGCAATGCACTCTTTTGAACATCATCATTTTTGGGAAGGAGCCAGAAGCCTGCTGATTCAGAAGACCTTTACTCCCATCATCATTGTTCCAGGGCAAAGAGCCAGGAATTTTCCCTGTCCTTTCTGTCTTGGCCCATAGCAAGTCAAACTAGGGAGGCTGTGGGCTGGGAGCCATGAGAGTAAGATGCCTGAATCTCCAGCTGCAGTGGAGAGTGAGGAGAGGTCTTGGATGCCAACAAGTGTGGAAGAAACTTCTACAAATCCCCACAGTGATAAAGCGGACATGAGAAAAGGGCAGCAAACAGCCACCAATCGTTGTGGACAGGGAAGGAGGGGGCAAGTCCAGTGATCAAGAGAAGGTAGTGAACCTTATGCTGAGATGGCAAACTATTGATGATATAAAAGCATTTGAGGACTCTATTTTTCACTAGTGCCAGAAACCTGCTTATACTTTCCCACTAGCTTATAACTTAAAACCACACATGTGTTCTTGTTTTCAAAATTTTAATTGAGGGACTGGGGACATAGCTCAGTGGTAGAGCACTTGTGTTCCATGTGCAAGGGCCTGGGTTTGATTCCCAGCATCACACAAAAACAAGACAAAACAAACAAAAACTAAAATATCTGAAAGGTAAAATGAATTCATACCAGCAAAGAGAACAAGATTTTTAATTCACATAACTACAAAAAAGTTTCTAATTCCAGAGTACCAAAAACCCCTCCCCCTAAAAACAGAAATCTTCAAAACTATAGATAAATGCACACTCTTCCAAGACTGTGGAATAATCTGACAGTCAATTCACAAATTAGGTCTAGTGGTAGGTAAACACTATAGGTTCAAATCCCAAATACAAATTACTTGGTCTCTTCCACGGTAATAGAGTACATGCTTAGCTCCCCTAACCCATGCTAATAACTGTATGGGTAGAAGAGAGGCCTGTCATCTTCTTCAAAAAACTGAAAACTTGCCTATTATTGCTGGTGGACAGACACCTCAACTAAGTAGATATATTAAGACATCATTCTATTACAAAACTTGAATGTTTGGAAAGAATAATTAAGATAGTATTTTCTGTTTTGAGCTTTAGATGAACTGATCCAAACAACTTGATTGAAATGGTAAAAGAGGGGGCTGGGGATTTAGCTCAGCGGCAAAGCGCCTGCCTGGCAAGTGCAGGGTCGTGAGTTCGGTTCCTGGTACCAGGTGTGTGTGGGGGGAATGGTAAAAGAGGTGAAAGTTTTCTGTCTCTGGTTTGCCACGTACTAATAATTTCTACAAACCATGGCCTGGCTCTCTGTTCATCGTAACTTTCTCCTAAGATTTTATTACTTTTTTTGTAATTTTTGTGAAGCATGGGGTCCTGTACTCTCTAGCATGGTTTTCGAGTTTTTTTTTCCCTCAACGGCGTGGCAGTCTCTTTGTGAAACTTAAAAGTTTCTTTTATGCTGTCCAAAGATTAAGTGAATGGAAATAAAACTTCGCAATTATTAGTTATACTATTGTAAACCCACACAGATATATTTCACTAAATTTTAAGCAGACATTTTTCTTGATATTCAGAAAACTTAAGTATCACCAACTGCTGAATTTTATAGAGTATATAAATGTTTTATCAGCCAACAATTTGCCAGCCATTAGATAGTTAAGTAAGCATTACTGAACTTTATGGGTTTTGCTAATGAAAATGATTTTAAACTTTCAAAAAATAAAAGAACTGGTCCATGTTCTCAAACACAAATCTACGTAATTATTTAGTATGTGGAAACGGTGATGACAAAAGCCAGCTTTTGCTGAGTATTTCTGTAATAACCTAGGAGAAAATGACTATTAATATCTTTATTTTACAGATGTTAAAAACCAAAGCTCAAAAAGGTTTAAATAATTTCAGCCAGGGCAGAGTTTTGCGGTCTGCCTCCAGAATCTTAGCCTTCTACGCTATATTACTGAAAATAAATTCATTTTCAAAATTCCATAACTGGAACTAAAGCGTTTTTTAAAAACTAAAACGAAGAATGTTAAAGAAAATACACAGGGCAGGGCGATAGCTCAGGGGTAGAGGGCTTGCCTAACGTGCAAGGGCCTGGGTTCAAGCCCAAGCACCACCAAAAAAAAAAAAAAAAAAAGACAGAGAAAGGGAAGAAGGCAATTACATGAGCTACAACGCTATCAAAAAAACCCACGAGTGATTATCCGTACCACTCAATCTTGAATACTGCCGGGGTGACAGAAGAAAATCTGGCTACTTTTGGGCAGTCCTCTTGTGATTTAAAGAGGCTTTAAACAGCTAACTGCACTTCTGAATAACACAGAACCCCAGCTTCACCATTAATTTTGCGCGTGAGTGGTTTATAAAGGTAACATGAAAATATGAACAGCATTTTATTTATATGCACCCCACTTAAAACACACACATACTCACGTAGGGGTCACACCGTCCTGTATTTGTTACGGAAAAGAACTTCTAAACTCCGACGCGCCTTCCCCGGGCTGCGCGGTGGGCTCCGGCGCTCGGGAGCCCGCC
>NW_004955515.1:4615516-4628646 GCF_000276665.1 Chinchilla lanigera | reverse complement strand
AGCGCCGTGGTGCCGGTGGAGCTGCAGAAGCTGGCCCGGGGCAGCCTGGTGGGCGGCGGGCGGCAGCGGCCCCCGCAGACCCCGCTGCGCCTGCTGGTGGACGCCGACAACTGCCTGCACCGGCTCTACGGCGGCTTCTACACCGACTGGGTCAGCGGCGGCCAGTGGAACCACATGCTCGGCTACCTGGCGGCCCTCGCCAAGGCCTGCTTCGGCGGCAACATCGAGCTCTTCGTCTTCTTCAACGGCGCGCTCGAGAAGGCCCGGCTGCACGAGTGGGTCAAGCGGCAGGGCAACGAGCGCCAGACGGCGCAGCAGATCGTCAGCCATGTCCAGAACAAGGGCACGCCGCCGCCCAAGGTCTGGTTCCTGCCGCCCGTCTGCATGGCCCACTGCATCCGCCTGGCGCTCATCCGCTTCCACGTCAAGGTGCGACCGGGGCGCCCCGGGCGGGCCGGGGTCCACGGAGTCCGGGGTGCCCCGCCGGGGCTCGCGTGCCTCGTGCCGGCGTGCCTCGTGCCGGGGCGCCTCGTGCCGGGGTCAGGTCCAGGCCGGGGGTCCCTCGTGTCGGGGCACGTCGGGAGGCCGGGGTCCCTTCGCCAGGGCTCAGGGCTGGGCCCAGGGCCCCTGAGGCAGGAGTTACGGCCGGGCCAGGGGTCCCTCGCGCCCCGGTCAGGCTGAGCCTGGGGTCCCTCGCGCTAGGGTCAAGGCTGGGCTGGGGTTGGGGCCCCAGGTGAGTCGAGGGTAGGCCCGGCATGGCCCTGCCTCTGCAGGGACCAGGAGCCTCCCGGTGCTGGAAGCCCCTCTGTCGGGGCGCAGCTTGTCGCCGGGCTGTGGGACGCGGGGGCTCCGGAGTGCGGGCCTGGAGCTGGCCCGACGGCGCAAGATGGATGTCTGGCGGTTCAGGCCGCGCGGTGTTCAAGTCCGCCCCTCGCTGGCCTGCCTAGGCCTCGCAGACGTGTGCAGGCGCCCAGGGCTGGTGAGAGCCCCACACCACCAGTCGGATTGACAGTGCCACCGTCTCCGCTAGCTTTCCTGCTTCCTGTCCTTCGGAGGCGGGCAGGTTGCTTACTTGCCTCCACCTTTGCAGTGTGCTCGTTTTTCGCATTAGTCCGTTCTTTCTGAGCAACAGGTTTTTCTGGGAGGCCGGTAGAATAAACAGTAGTAGTAGGGGAATCGCCGGGGCCGTGGGGAGAAGCAAGCTGAAAGTAGACTTGCCTCCGTGGATGTGGGAGGTGAAGTTTGTATAGGGGGTCTTTGCATTCTGCTGTAATTCGGATCGCAGAACCGTGAGCTTTTAAAGGTGAGATTTCAGAGAATTTATCTGTTTGTGTATGTGTGTGTTAGGTTTCAAGGAATTGTGAACTCGACGGGAGGCGATTTTGTCGGTTCTGTGACTTAGGTTCTGATTAAAGAACTTTAGTTCTTCATATCTTCTGAAAGAAATAGTTCGAAATTAGGGGTTGAAAATTTCGGGCTCAGAGCCACACATAAACTTGCATGGTCTGTATTTCTTGGTGCACAGCAAGTGTTCGGTGACCTTCAGCAGTGCCCGGGTGGGTGGATAGTAACAGTTCTACCTTGTCAGCCCGTGCTGTCTCCTTGGCAGGGGTCTCTTCTGCCAAAACTGGGTGTCGGAGAACTTCAGGGCCCAGGCATTGACTGGAAAGAGAAACACAAGTTTTGATTGCTTGTATTTTCCTTAAAACTGTTTTTAGGGGGAGCTGTTTTGGTTTTTCTGTAGCACGTCCACTGTGTCTTCCAGCTTGTTCTTTTATTCCTCCTGAAACTGTGCTTGAGTTCAAAGTTTGTGAAACTCTCCCTCTTCCTGATTGCCCCCACTGCCTGTGATGAGATGGTGGTAGTTAAGACGAAAATGATAGCGGAAGTCCCACCCAGGATCCCGTTGCAATTGGTGAGATGGTTTTAAGTCCGTGGGTAGAGGCGGCTGGAGGAGTGGTGATTGGCTCCGGAGCCTGGCAGCTACTCGTGCGCCTTTCCTCAGGGAAGTTCGGCTGAGAGGCAGTGTGCCGCTCACGTTTTCACCCTGGAGCTTTCAGGGAAGGAAAGGGATGCCATTTCTCGCGTTTGATCACGTCCAATAGGAACCCTAAAAGTGTTCACAGTTTTCTCTTGTTCAGAGATGGGGAATTATAATGTACTACTTTAATTATTATGAGATTAGGGTGAACTTTACTTGTTTGCTTTTTTGGTAACAGCACAGACTATCTCTTAAGTGACTTTCCAGAGAATACTGTAAATATATTACTTTGGGTTAGAATCAGTTTATCTGTATGGTGGTTGGATTATTTTTTAATTGTAAAATCTCTTTACCTTTGCCCCCTTTTGAGTATCTCATACCTTGTGGGTGCTCAGAATTTTGACTAATGTGTTTTTGGAATCTAGATTTAAATCACATTTTAGATAACATATTTCACTTAGGTCTCTGGATACAAGCCAATGTGGTCTATAGCGTTAGATAAGCTTTTAATTTCTGGTATAGAATTATAGTATGATGTCAGTTGCACAGATTAATATCGTAAATGACTCCTTTCTTGGTGATCCCTTACCTGGCAACCTCACCTAGAAAATTAAGTTATTAGGAATTTCTCAGCAACCAAGCCAGCTGTCTAGAAGTTTAGGTACAACCATAGGAAAAAAAATAGCTTTCTCCTTCCTTGCTGAAGAACCCATTAAGATCTCTCACTCACAGACTGGCCTCTCCCTTTCAGACGTAATTCTAACAAACTTGGTTATCTAATTTCTCAACTCAGCTTGAGAAGAGGGTGAAGAGGCAAGTCTGCCAGAGGCAGGAGCACCATTAATAGCAAGAAGTGACAAGGGAGAAGATTTAAAAAGCTATAAAAAGCAGACATAATTCTGGGGCTATTTTAGAAAAAGAAAAACAGCCCTATACTTCAGTAGTCCCTGAGGGTAACACACTTTTTATTCTATAAGGATTTTTGAGTCAGGAAAATTTATCTTCGCTATTACCTGTTTAAGGGACTAAGGCAGTATATACTGTTATTTTAAAAGATACCCGAATGGTGAAAAGTTAAACCTATGATGAAGGAACACTGCATTTATATTAGAATGGGTGACATAAAACACACTGGACAATACCAAGTACAGTACTAGCAAGAATGCTGAGCCCCTGGAACCTTGCATGCTGCTGGTAGGAGTGTAAGGTGGCATCACCACTCTGGAAAACAGCTTGGTAGTTGTTTTTTTTTTTTTATAAAACTACACATATGTATGTTTTTACTGTATGATAATTACTATTTTTTTGAGACAGGGTTCACTATGCAGTTCAGGCTGGCCCTGAATTCACTATGTATCCTAGACTGGTCTTGAACTCTGGGCAATCCTCCTGCCTCAGCCTCCTGAGTGCTAGGATTACAGGTGAGCACCACCATGCCCAGAGATAATTACTGCTTTTAAAAAGGGTAAAGATTGCCAAGGAATTGACATGAACACTTAACTGTACATGATGTTTGCTTAAAAGATGTATCTTTAAAAAAAAAAAACAAAAAACTTACCATCTTACTGGCCTAGCCTTAAGTCTCTCTAGCATTTTTTTTGTTTTGTTTTGTTTTTTTTGGTTTTTCTCCGGTACCGGGAACCGAACTCACGACCTTGCGCTTGCCAGGCAGGCGCTTTTGCCGCTGAGCTAAATCCCCAGCCCCTCTCTAGCATTTTTATAAATTGACAGAAAGATATTTTCCTTTCATCCTTGCTTGGAGCATTTCTTTGGTAGTGTACTACTATGTGTTTGATACGGTTATAATTATATTTTTCTGACCATTAGAAGTTGGCCTGTGTGTAAAGTAACTCTGTTCAGGAGACTGAACAGCCTAACTTGAACTTCGCTTTAGCGGCTAGGGAAGCGTTTTCTCTTCTGTGCCTTCGGTCGCCATAACCTTTGAAACTTCAGTGAGTGACTTAATGTTTATTTTAAAATCTTGGTAGCACTTAACACTTTCCTGAATGCTCTTCTGCAAGACTAAGACTGGTGGCGTAGGTGTGAGGGTTTATCGTGAAGTCCTTCAGATCTGAACCTGAATTTGCTTTCTTTTGAACTTCGTTAAATTGGTACTATGGTTTATTTATTTAGATCTTATGTAAAATGGTGTTCCTGTTTGAAGACAGTGGAAGAATTTGAGATTAGACTATGCTTTCAAACTGTTATTGTTAGCATAGCAACATGTTTGTTTTTAGGGATGATGGTCTGTCTTGTGTACCCAGCGGGGGAATGGGCTGGTATCAGACCAGGTGCTTGCTAGGCCCCTTGCTCCCATTGGTGCCCTCATCAGGACTCAGTGCTTTACTCTTCTAACTGTGCAGAATCAGGATCTGCCAGTTCAGTGGCATCTGGAGACAAGTCACCAGTAACCCAAGCCGGCCGTGTGGACCATGTGTGTAATCCCAACAGTCGAGAGGCTGACACAGGAGGATTGCCTCAAGTTTGAGGCCAACCTACACTACATAGTGAGTCCAGGCTACCCTGAAATACATAGCGAGACCCTGTCTCAAAAACAAAACAAACAAGTTGTCAGGAACCCCTTCAAGAGGGAAGAGCTGGCCAGTTCGGCTGTTGGAGAGTATTTTGGGGGTTTGCTTCCACATCAGTTCTGAGAGCAAAACATCTCTTTTTCTAGGTAAAACAGAAGCAGCAAGGCTTTTATGAAGAAGAAAAGTACCCTCATCAAATCCTGAGAAGTGGCAGTTTCTTACTCTTATTTCTTATTCTTAATTCTTAGAGAACTTTAATTGACTAGGAAATACTCGACTATACCAGTTATCTTTTTAAAAAAGTATTTCTCTGTAGTGTACCAGTTCTGTGACTACTGTCATGTGATGTCTTACCACACGTACAGCTTCCTAGATGTACTTAACACAAACCTAAATAGTATAAGCTTACAACTATATGATAAACCTATTATTCCTAGGCTGCAACTCTGTACAGTGTGTTTCTATACTGATTGATACCTTAGGGCCAGACAATTGCAACACAATTGTAAGTATTTGTATATGTAAAGGTACAGTAAAAATGCAAGATAGGAATTCTTCATTCCCATTATAATCTGATGGGAGGGCTGGATGTGGTGGTGCATGCCTATAATCCTAGCATTTGGGAAACTGAGGCAGGATTGCCATGAATTCGAGGCCAGCCTGGATTACATAGTGAGTTTAAGATCAGCCTAAAGTACATGGCGAGACTCTGTCTTCCAAAAAAAAAAAAAATCTTATGGGAGGACCACCGTAGTATATAACTCAGTCAGGCATTGAAATTTTACCAGTGTACGACTGTAGTTTAATTTTTTTTTTTTCCTGTACCAGGGATCAAATTCACGACCTTGCACTTGCCGGGCAGGCCCTGTGCCGCTGAACTAAATCCCCAGCCCGACTGTAGTTTTAATTCACTTAATGTAATACCTTCAGGGTTCAGTCATGTAGCATGGGCCAGAATTCCTTTCCTTTTTAAAGCTAAATAATGTTCTAATGTGTGTCTATACCACATTTTGCTTGTTCATTCACTTTTCTTGGGTATACACTTAGAGGTAGAATTACTGGGTTATATGGTAATTCTAACTTTTTTCTCCCTTCTTGGTGGTGGTGATTGAACCTAGGGTCTCAGGCATGCTAGTAGAACATGCACTTCTACAGCTCAACTGCACTCCTGGCCCTTTGTTTAACTTTTGTAGTTTTTGAGATAGGATCTCAGTATGTGGCTTAGGTTGGCCTTGAACTCACTGCAATCCTTCTTCCTCAGCCTCCCATGTGCAGCGATTACAGGCAGGCACCACCATGTGTGGCTCGCTTGCTCACTTGCCTTTGTTTCCCTCCCTCCCTCCCTGCACTTCTTTCTTCCCTTCCTTCCTTGCTTTCAGTGTTTAACTTTGGAGTCTCGGGCTGGGGATTTAGCTCAGCGGCAAAAGCGCCTGCCTGGCAAGTACAAGGTCGTGAGTTCGGTTCCCGGTACCAGAGAAAAACCAAAAAAACAAAAAACAAAACAAAAAAAAAAAACTTTGGAGTCTCACTGTACCATTTTCCAGAGGGACTACATAGACCATATGCTTTGTCATGTGTTATATATTACAATATTGTTGTAATTTTTAACATTAATGTGGTCATACTATACATTATGTATTAATTTTTTGTTCTGTAAAAAATTCCACATTTCATTGTTTTTACTGACTGCATAGTATTCCATAAGTTGTCCAACTCTTGTAGAAGGGATACATACTCTCAGTAGATCAAGAGTGAGCATGTTTTGAAACCCAAGCAGGTCAGTGGAGTCTACATTGACAGATGTAGACTGATTGTTTTTTTTTTTTTTTTTTTTTCAGATTTTTCAAGAGAGCTAGAAATCCATACTTCACTTGAAATTATCCCATTGTAACAGTGACAAGCAAAGCAGGGCTTCTGGCTAAATTTTACTGTGAAGCCACCTATTCAGTGGAGTGTTGATCTTTTTTTGTTTTGTTTTGTTTTGTTTTTTTGTTTTTTTGTTTTTTTGTTTTGGTTTTTCTCCGGTACCGGGAACTGAACTCATGACCTTGTGCTTGCCAGGCCGCCGCTGAGCTAAATCCCCAGCCCCGGAGTGTTGATCTTTATCAACAGTTATCATTCCTTTATAAATCTCTTCCCACCCTTTTCCCTAAAGTTAGCCCTCTCAAAGCCCACCCCATTTCTCTCTGATTCCTGAACCCTATGTGATGATGAAAGCCCTTGTTTTCTGTGGTTACTGAAGTACTACTTTCCCAAAGTGCAGTAGTCTCCTTCTCACTGGCCTCTGGTGTTACCTCCTGTGAGGTGAGTCTGTTCATGTTTTCGTTTAGCATCTGCCCCTTCTGGGTGTGCTCACTGTCTGCAGACTCCAGCACCTGGTTTTATGAAGTCGTGCATACCAGGTGTCATCAACACAACACTGACTGATCTTTTCCTTAGCCTGGCCTCCTCATTCTTTTTTGTGGGGGTGTTTGAGACAGGGTCTCACTGTGCACTCCAGGCTCTGTAGCCCAGTCTGTCCTCAGACTCTTGGTGATCCTCCTGCCTCAGCTTCCTGAGTGCTGGGATTACAGGTGTGCACACTACGCCTGGCTATAGGCCTCCTGATTCTTAACTGTAGTGAATTTCTAATTTTGGGTTAGTTACCACTACGCCTGGCTATAGGCCTCCTGATTCTTAACTGTAGTGAATTTCTAATTTTAGGTTAGTTTTCCCAGGGTTCCAACCGTATAATGAGCCAGAAAAGTGGCGTTACCTTTAAAGGACCTGCTGTGTTCCCCGTTCTGTGCTATGTCTCTGCCTTGTCTCCTCCTGCTTTCCACCATTTCCTCCTTTCAGACTGTGTTTTCACTTTCACCTCTGACTGCTGGAAACTGATCATTCACATCCGAGAAGCACTCCCTTCTGCCACCATGGTCATTTTGCCATTTCAGTCTCACCTGGCCAGTGCCTGCAAAATGATCAGTGCTCTGCATTGTACCAGTGCTCCACAGCCTCCCTCGTCGGGCTTACCTCATTCTCAGCACCCCAACACATGCACCCACCAAGGCTTCCCCATGATGTGAAAGTGCTTTGCAAATCCGTTAGTGGCTTGTGAAACCAAGTTATTGAATGTTTACCAGCATTTAGAAGTGATGCAGAATAAACAAAGCTGTAGAATGGACTAGAATGTGAGCTGTATATTAGGAGTCTGTACCACTCTTTGTTGTACTGTGGGATCCTTTAGTGGTCTCTGGCTCCACCCAGGCTCCCCTGGGGAACTCACCTTGCACATTCTTGCAGTGTGGTCCACTGTCTTCAGGGAGACGTTGCTCAAACTTGAACAAAACCATCAGGGCCCAACTCCTGGTTGAGACACGTGGAACTCCTTCAGCTAGAACCATTATACCTTGTCTCATGGTTTAGAATTTCTTTGCTGTATGTTTTTAATGTACTGTATCCAACCAGACTGCTTACCACTTCCCCAAGAATTGTCCATTGTATGTTTAGGATGTTCCCTCTTGTCTGATTACTTCCCCACTTTTGCTTATCAAAAATTTATACTTCAAAGGCCATCTTCCTTCTGGGAGTCTCATGTGATTTTTGACGGGGTGGGTGGGAGTGTACTGCACCATCTGTTTGCAGCGCATCTCCCATTGTGTTTGATTATGACTGCTGCCTGCTTACCTTCCTTGTAAATTGTAAGCTCCCTCAGGCCAAGCAACATGTTTCACTCGGCTGATGTCTCTTGTATGTTTAGCATGCAGTGCTCAAAATACTTGTTGTGTTCTATTACATAGCCAGACAGATCTAGTTGCCATCTTTCATTGCTGAAGATTTATTTCTTACCTTAAATATCTTGTACTCCCTTTTGTGATTAGTTCCCAAGGTGGCTAGTTCTCCTCTCAGCAAATAGCTGAGAACCTGTGATTGCCCAGGTATAGAAGAGCAAACAGAACTGGAAAGGAGGGAATGAGAGCACACCGAGGGCATGTGTGCTAGTCAGCTTTTGGTTGCTGTGGCCAAATACCTGAGAGAAACAGTTTAAAGAAGGAAATACTTATTTTGGCTCATGGTTTCAGAGATTTCAGTCCATGGTCAGCTGGTTCCCTTTCTGTGGGCTTGAGGTGAGACAGAATGTCATAATGGAAGGGGGTGGTGGAGCAGAGCTGCTTACCTCCTGGCAGTGAGGAAGCAGAGGGTGAGGAGCCCAAGATGAAGGTGTCAGGGACCAGACTAGGCCTGTTTCCATCACTTCCCAATAATGCCATCACATCGTGATGATCTCGTCAGTGGATTAGTCCACTGATGAAGTTAAGAGCCTTTTTGATCACCTTTAAAGCTCTGCTTCCAAACACAAAACTTGAGGGGACATTTTAAATCTAAACCATAATGACAAGCTTATAGTATAAGTCAAGGGTGGGCAAGAGGCACTTAAGTAATTTTTCCATGTTAATGTCTAGGGTTTTTTTTTTTAATTGTAAAACTATTTTCACTCAGGGTTTGTGAGTAGTTTTCAGCTAAGGCTGATGTATGAGGTATTTGGCAGTGTCTGATGGCATTTTTGGTTGTCATAGCTAGGGAGTTACAGGTGTTAACTGGAGGAATTGGGTAGAGGCCAAGGGTGCTGCTGAACCTCTTGCAATCCACATGAGCCCCTACACCAAGCAAAGAATTGTCTGGCCCAAAATATCAGTGGTGCCAAGGCAAGGAAATTCTGGTATGAATAAGTCAAAGAATTCTACGCTTGAGTCTTTGTAAAACTATATAAATGTTGAAATAAAGATTTGTAATTTTAATAGAAAGATAATAGAAAATACGGCTTAATTTTCTAAATTAAAATGTATATGTATATGCACTGTATCTCTTAAAATATTTTTAGACCCACATTCCTCCTTTAGTTTTCTGAAATGTATAATAATGGCAAGAGGCTACTTAACACATAGTAAGTTCCAGCTTCAATAAGCAATAGGGTTAAAGCATAGAGATAAATGTTAGTACCATGTAATATGAAGAAGAGATATTTTAGAATTTGAATGACTAGACTATTTTCCAGTGGCTTTATAGATAGACTTCTCTAAATAAACAGACTTATTACATGAATTAGAGTTCAGATAATTCTTAAATTCTCCAAACTCATCATTTCTGTATAGCTCATCATTAATATAATGTCTACATATTCTCTAGAAGTAAGTCCCACAAAGACTTTGCCTGTTACCTGGCTCTTAGAATGAGCAATATCTGGCATGTATAGGTATTCACAGGATATTTGATGAATGAGTGTGACTAACCAGTCGCTGTAGTGCAGGGCATGATAGCAAGAAGTGGAAATTTTTAAGTCCTGAGTGAGTTAATTCCAAAGGTGATGGTATTATCCTGGCCACCTGGCACAGAGGCTTTATCTTTGAATAAGCCTTTTATGCTTCTTAAGAGATATTCGTAGAGGAGTGACTGCTTAGGTAAACTGGCTGAATTTCACTATCTTTTTTCTTGGTGTACCTAACTCTGTTTCACATTATTCCTAGGCTTCTTAGGGAAGGGGCAGAGTTGAACTTGACATGCTGTGTGATCAGCAGAGGTGACGATGAATCCACATTGTCATGGTGAAAGATGTATGATTTAGATACAGGACACTTGTACTCTGGTTGTTTGGCATTTCTCAGTACATCTCAGGAATAAATTTGCGTTTTGAAAAAAAATGGATTTACTATGCTCTTGGCATTTGTTAGAGTAGGGCAGTAGCTGGAGTGTTACAGCTGGCGGGTGACTCTCTCAGACCAAAGTGCCTGTTCATCTTGTGAATGGGAGTACATTCTTGAGGGGCAACAGACTGGCCCAGATGCCAGCAGGCTCCCGGGACCTCACAGGTGGCATTGCCAACCTCCTGAGTCACAAAGCGTTTCCAGGTGTCACTAAATAAGTTGTATTGGGCTGAGGTTCATTTTTCTAAATTCTAAAAATTAAAATTTTTTGTATTGTATATTTTGGAATTATTACTGTTACTATTACTGTTATTCCCTAGAAGGGACCTTGTTATATTGCCCAGGCTGGTCTTGAATTCCTGGCTCAGTTTTTTTTTGTTTTTTTTTGTTTTTTTTCTGCCTCAGTTTTTTGTTAGTACATGTTTGCAGTACATAATGATTGCCTTTATCCTTGGGAGTTTGTACATGTACATAACACATATAAATGCTTTTTTAGTTCCTTGTTCCACATCCCTCCCTGTTTTTTCTCTCTTGTTCCCCTTATCATTTGAAAAGCTCTATTTCTATTTTTTACTTTGATTCTTTCTCTTTCTTAAAATCCCTTTTCCCTTTCTTTCTGCCCTCCTCCCTATATCGCTTGTTCCCCTTCCCATTTGAAAAGCTCTCCTTACTTCCTATTCTTGAGCTCATTTTAGCTAGGACTAACAGGTGTGTACCATCCCACCCAGCTTGGAATGAAAAAAAATTTTTTGGGGGACAGGATTTCACTGTTTAGTTCAGGCTGGCCTTGAACTCACTATGTAGCCCAGCTTCTTCCAGCTTCTGGAATGAAATTTTAACAAGAATAATCTTGCAGTGATTTAGCTGAATCATTAGAAAATTAATACAAATTAGGCTGTTTTAAATATACTCAAAAGCTAGGCATGGTGGCTCATGCTTGTCATGCTCATGTAGGCTGAGGCAGAAGATTTGCAAGTTTGAGGTTGGCAGCTAGGGCAACTGAGCAAGACCCTGTCTCAGGAAAGCGGGGCTGGAGTGGCGATAGAGGCTGAGATGTAGCTCCGTGAGATGATGGCTCTGTGTTCAATTGCTAGTAGTGCAAAAAAGAAAAAAAAAAAGACACAATACAAATAATGTGAATGTTTGCTTTTATCATTTTTTAATTTTTAAAGTTTATAAATTTGCATTTCTTATGACATGTACTTTATTTTATTTTATTTTTGTGTGTGTGGTGTTTGGGATCATTTTTTTTTTTGGATCATTATTTTTTTAAGAGGGAAAAAAACCAAATTTTTTACCAAATAAATAGTGAACCACGCTATGATGACATCATAAGCAATCTGCTAAAGACATTGGAAAGATGAAAAGAAGTCTCAAGATGAAAACAAAGCTGGGTGTGGTGGCACCTGTAATCCCCCTACTTGGGAGGCTGAGGCAGGAGGATTATTGCAAGTTCGAGACTAGCCTGGGCTACAAAGTGAGCTGAAGACCAGCCTGAACTGCATAATGAGACCCTGTCTCAAAAAGACAAACAAAACAAAACAAAACCAAAAAACCTCACCCTTGGATACAGCCTGGGAGACACAATCCATTATATACATGCTAACAGTTGTTATCCAAAGGGAAATAAAACTTAAATCTTTTGACAAGTAGGAAGTCACATCTAGGCAGTCTGAGAAGACTGAGAGACAGGGTGATATGCTTTTTCTCTTTTGATGTTTTTGTTTTTTGAGACAAGGTCTTGCTATGTAGTTCAGGCTGGCCTTGAACTCACTGTACCTGTACTGAATAGCCCAGGCTGGGCTCCAAGTTATGACAGTCCTCCCTGCCTCAGCCTCCCTAGTACTGAGATTACAGGTGTGTGCTACCACACCCAGCTCCTTCCTCTGTGTTTAAACATCATGATAAAATGCATATAACAAAATCGGCCATCCTCATAATTTCTAAGAGTATAGTTCAGTAGCATTAAGTATATTCACAGTATTGTGCAACCATCACCACCATCCATCTCTAGAATGTTTTCATCTTTCTGAACTGAAACTGTCTTCTCTTCCCCAGCCCCATGTCTGCCATTCTACTTTCTGTCTCCTTGAGTTTGTCTATAATTTATAAAGTGAGACTGTATGGTCTTTGTCCTTTAGTAACTGGCTTATATAACTTTGCATAATATGCTTAAGGTTCTTCCGTTTTGTAGCATGTATCAAAAAAGTCCTTCATTTTAAGGCTGAGTAATATTCTGTTATATGAGTAGACCACATTTGGTGTATCTGTTCATGTGGGTGGATGCTTAGGTTGCTGCCACTTTTGGGTTACTTTGAATAACACTGCTGTGCACTCTCGTGTGTAATTATCATAAGACCATGTTTTCAACACAGATGTGGAATTGCTGGGTCATAGGGCATTTCTTTTTTTTAGGAATTGCCTTAGTGTTTTCCACAGTAACTACCATTGTTCTCTGTGTGCAGGTTTCCATTTTCCCCATGTACAGTGCTAGCTAGCATTTCTCACTATCACCTGAAGAAATTTATTTTGGTAATGGCCGTGTCATGAGTATGAAGGCATGTCTTGTGGCTTTGATTTATATTTCCTTCATGATTTGTGAGTTTGAGCATGTTTCATTTGTCACACCCTTATTGAAAAGAAACGTTTTTCCTTGCTGTGAGCATCGCATTCAAATGCATGAAATAAACATGAAATATACAATTATTTAGCTATGATTTCAAGTTTTCAGAGTGGGAGTTTCTTTTAAAGACATTGCAGTGTATATCGAAACAGTTATCCTTTTAAAGTAAACAAAAGCAACAAAAATCTCCCATCAAATTGGAATTGAGAAGAGCAGGAGACAGAGCATGAGAATAAACTTCTCATCTAATACCTGTTGACTAGAGATTGGCTGGGTAACAGTCACAGCCTTTTTTTTTTTTTTTTTTTTTTTTT
>NW_004955515.1:4522548-4614486 GCF_000276665.1 Chinchilla lanigera | reverse complement strand
GAGTTCTTCTTGGAGCCCCGGGAATCAGACCTGGGATCTGTTTCTCTTAGTGGTGCAGCAAAAGCAGCTGCTTTTTCTCGGTCTCTTTGTTTTCTCTCCTTGGCTACCTGCCCTTTTTAAACAATGACATTTAAAACTGTTGAGATAAACAGATTGACCTAGGATTCTGTGGTAAATTTATAGTAGTATAAAATTAGCGTAATAAGTTAAGTGCAGGGTACTTCCTTGGGTCTCAAAATGGTAACCTTTGTTGCTGGACTTTTCAGTATTACCCTACACTCTTTCTTGGGGAGGGGGCAGCAAGGAGGAGGAGGTTGTGAGGTTTCCCACGCCCCTGCTGGTGTCCCGGGCAGGAGTGTTGTGTGAGATGCCGGACCCCTCCTTGGTCAAGGAGAATGGAAGTGGGGTGCTCCCTGGGTGTATGTGGCAGGAGTTTCCGAGTTTCACTTCCCTGATCTGAAGCTTGCACCGGCAAGCTCAATGTGGCAAATAGTCTCCGTGGTTACCAGCCTGGGGTTTTCAGTTGTGAGGCAACGCAGATCAATCTGGTTTACCTTTGAGGGTGGTTTTAACCTCTTTTTTGAACTATCTATAAGTAGTTTTGGAAAGTTTGAGTCTTGTTTTATTACTTTTGAAGTGATTAAAATAGCCTTTTCAAGGTTGTAGTTCATAGCTTTTACTCACTTGTAAAAAATGAAATAAAGAGCTTGAGGAATAAAATTGTTGAAATACAAATTTCTTTGTATTATTCCCAATTCTGGCCAGGCAAGAGGAGAAACAGACAAGCAGGAGTTAGAAGAGCATGAAACATTCCTCTGACTAGAGGAGGAAATAAAGCACCTCCTATGTGTCCGTGGGACTTAATTTTTATTTTTGGTTGAATAGCTGTTCCTCAAGCCAGTCTTGATGCAATCCAGAATCTGTTTCCTATCTCCACCCAAACCTTTTCACTCCCATCGAAGCCTCTGTCAGGGGTGTGTGTGTGTGTGTGGGGGGGGTTTTGAGACAAGGCTCGCTATGCAGTTCAGGCTGTCCTTGAGCTCACTTTGTAGCCTAGGCTGTTCTTTTTTTTTTTTGGTTTTTTTCTCCGGTACCGGGAACCGAACTCACGACCTTGCGCTTGCCAGGCAGGCGCTTTTGCCGCTGAGCTAAATCCCCAGCCCCGGCTGTTCTTGAAGTCACAACGATCCTCCTGCCTCAACCTCCCTGGTACTGGGATTACAGGCATGTGCCACCACCCCTGGCCTCTTAGGTTTTTACCAGGCTGTCCTTGACCTGGATCCTAAAGAATTGTTCATTGGCCCTCTTGTAATTATGCTTCATGTTTTGACTCCATTCATCTGCTCAGTCATTTGTAAATTTATAGTTAGCTGAATTCCATATTTGTTTGCTTTTCTGCTTCTATCAGTGGGAAGAGAACCATGTCCATATCAGGCCTTTTTGGTATGAGACTGCTTTTTAGGCAGGGATTCCTTTCTCAGGTCCCTGTTACTGCTGTATTTATCTAAAAAGCAGTTAGAGTAGTCTTTCAGCTGATGTCTTGTGTCTCAGAGTATGCTGACTTTTTTTAAAAAGTTGTTTTTATTTTGAATAATTTAAATTTTGTAGAAAAGTTGGATAGACAATACAGAATCCCTAAATGTCCTCCACTCTGTGTCCATGGATGTCAGCTTCCTACCGGCTACTACAGTGCTCACAATGAGAACCAGCCTTGGTGGAATACTGGTCTTCCTTTGTGGACTTCCTTTGATGTCACCTGGTCTCTCACCAGAGTACTTCTCTGTTTTAAGACTCACATGGCATCAGGCCCCTCATCTCCTTAGTCACCTCTCTGGAACAGCTTCTTGGCAAGTCCCCTGGCGGTAACACTTTTGAGGGGTTTGAAGTAGAATAGCCCAGAGGTGTGGTTGCTTCTCCTCACAGCGCAGCACAGCACAGCGCAGCCTTGATCACCTGGTTAGGTTCCTGTGGGTAGATATTAGCTCTAGTGAGCACTTTTCCCTTTGCCTTTTTTTTGTTGTTACTGTTGTTGTTGTTTTTTTTGTTGTGTGAGACAGGGTCTTGTCTATTTGTAACATTCTCATTCTTCGAAATTGGTCATTGAGTCCAGATGACCACATGCAGCTGGCAGTGGGGTAGTCTGAAGCTCCATCTGCCGGAGAAGGGATTATATATTTGAATTCTGCTATAGAGGACATGTGTCTCTACCTCCCTGTTCATTTATAGAATCATTCATTTAGTTAGTATGTAGATCAGATGTCACTTGATTTGGGGTTGTGATCTGTTACCATGTTACCTACCTTGCTCTCACATTGTGTCACAGCTTGCTGTGGTGTCAGAAGCTGTCTTGGGTTGGTCCTTGGGCACACACCAGCCTTTGATTTGGGGATTTCCCTTGTTTTCTGGTCCTGTGAGATGCTTTGGACACTTGTGTTCCTGTGCACTAGGCACAGGGATGACTCTGTTGCTGGGGTGTACACCAGCCCCACTGTTCCTGTTCCTGCACGCTGGTGTGTCTCATCACTTGAGTGCCGGTAAGATTTTCTAATCCAGTGCTGTCGTCTTCTCTTGCTCTTGGACCTTTTGCCTTTGCCAAGTTCCATTTCCTTTTACCCTGGTGTTCCTGCAGAGCATTGTCAGAGTTGTTACCCTAGACCTGGGAGACACACAAGCCAAGCTGAGCAGTTTTGGTTAGCCTGAAGATTCCAGTCTTTGTGATTAACAATCATGAGTTTTGACAAATGTACATTCATCTTGTACCTACCACCCTGAGCTATCAACTTTTATCTCTGCACTCCCCCTGATTTTCTTTGGTAGATGCTTCCTGCTCTCTCTCAGTTGAATAACTGCTGAGCCACACTTCCATTATTCACCCATTGAGAAGGATAACCGCTCTATACCCTTGTGGGTTGTTTGATCTTGTCTTTGGTACTGGGGATTGAACCCTGGGCTTAGAGCATGCTGAGTGTGCTTTACCACTTTGCCATACTTCCTGCTTCACCCATAGTTTCTAACTCCTTGTTGTACGTCCTCAGATAAAGGAATAATAAGTTGTTTGGTTTTGTTTTTGCTTTTGTTTGTTTGAGACAGAGTCTTACTAAATTGTCTAGGCTGGTGTTGAACTTGGATCTTTTTGCCTCAGGCTCCCAAGTAGCTGGAGTTACAGGCATTTGCCTCTGTGCCATATTCATGAGTTTTAATGGGGGAGGGGGGGAGGATACTAGAATTCTAGAAGTTGAAGGAACCTTAAAGAGACATCAGAGTTTACCTTGGTAACCGGGAAGGTCATCCAGCTTCTCCCTGCTGGCTATGACTCAGGAGATTGAGATGGAAAGATGAACAAAAGTGGGGTGGGTGAACTCCCACCTTTGCTGCAGGGGTGACTTGCTTGTTCACGGCTGTAATTCCATTATCTTTTGTTTGAGGACAGTACTGTAGTTCTAGCAGTCAATTGTTTGTTTAATGATGTGTGTACTTTTAGGGGGGGGATTAAGGTATTATTACTCATTTGCAAATTAGAGTTGTAGTGATTTATTAACGGTTTATACACTTAAATATCTTTTTGTTGTGTTTCGTTTTTTTTGAGACAGGATCTCACTATGTAGCTCAGGTTGTTCTCGAACTTACTTTATAGTCCAGGGTAGCCTCAACTCACAGTGATCCTCCTGCCTCAGCCTCCTACCACTTAGTTTTTTAAATGCCACCCAGAAGTTACATGTTGTGAGTGAACAAGGGATTCTGTTAGAGACGGGGAAGGAGGTGACTGAAGAGCTCCACACACCACTTAGCTTTATAGGTTCTACCAGATGTTGGACAGAGAGACTGTGCATCTTACTAATCTTTATAGGTAATTTAAGGAGTCTGTGGGACCCACAATGGAACCATTTTTACATCTTTTGATGTAGTAAGCTTTGATACAAAAATGCATATGCTATGGTCCTTGTGCTCTCGAGAGAAGCAGGCCTATAAAAGATTTTGCCCACAGTGCTGTAGCACAGAGATAATGGCATTGTGGGTTCTAATAGGAGTTCCTCAGCTTTTGATTAGTTTTTCCATTTAAAATGTTTTTAAAGCACAGTTCTGCCACCCTGATAAAATTACGTTGTTTTTTGGTTTTTCCTTTCTAGGCTTTCTACAAACGGTTTTACATATTGGTGTATATACCATACTGCATTCTAAAATGACTTTTTTTTTAACATTTATAGTGAGATTTCCCCCAAGTTCTCCTACAATACACTATGAGTACCTCCATAGAAGTTCCCTGCAATCTCTTTCATGCTTTGAATGTGTTTTATATCTGGTGTAGACAGGTTTTTTTAGGCTCTTACTTCCTGGAGTGCCATTATTGGGTTCAAGAGTATGAACGTTTTATAATTCTTGAAATGCACTGCTTACTATTTTTCAGCACTCAGAACATTATTTGAAAGCTTACAGGTTACCTGACCTGTGTTGATGCCCAGACGGGGTCTCCCTTCATCCCAGGTGGAGCTCATTGAGTCCCTCTGCCCTGGGGATGTGTGCACTGCACTGGCCCCAAGTCTGCAGGGACGTGCACCTTGGAAACCTTTTCAGGGCCACCTCTTCCTTCAAGTCTCAGTTGAAAAGCCATTCCTCATGAGAAGCCTTTTATCCCTTCTGGTTCAGTAGACCCTTCTCTCCTGGGTGTTCTGCTTCACCCTGTGAAGCTCTTGGTCAGGGAACTGCAGTGTGAGCAACCAGCAGATAAACCATGGTCATTTGGGCTCCCTAACGGCGGATGTGGACCTGCCTCAGTTGCCCAGAAGAAGGGGTTTAATGAACCCTTCACTGATACAGATGTGGAATGTGATACCACCCATATTTTCATTCTGGGCCACCTCCTACAAATCACATGAATCTCATAGCACAAACAGTCGTCCTGCCCTTTCTAGAACTCCTGCGAGATGAAGGAGGGGACAGGGAGTGGTGATTCACTGGTCTCCTTTCATTTTAGGACCTCTTCTTTGAGTATATAGATTTACTATTAAAGATGTCTGGAATACAGCCAGTAATTTCTGGTTATTTAAAAATACTTCAAAAATCACTAAATACAAAAGTTCTATATAATGAAATTATTTGAGATGACCTGGGACTTAGAGATTACTATTTCTGGAAGTGGGAGAATGAAACTGGCCTAATTGTAGATGTTTTAGAAGTATTTTATTTTAATTGGTATACTGGGTTTTTCAGATTTAAACAGTTTTCTCTTATTCTAAGGAATAATATTTCTAATTGGGTGTTTACGTATGTTTTCAATAGTAAAATATTGAAGTCTTTACCAGGAGAAATTAGAAAGTTATTTTTCCTTTAAATGTGAATCTTTAACAGGTTTGTGTTGCCTCTTAGTGAGATTTCATTATATCTAGTGAGTCAGAGCTAACTCAAATGGTAATCCTGGCAGTGTGTTGGGGACACAGAACAACAAGTGGCCGTTATTTTTAGGATGAGCACATGCACCCTTATATTGTTCCCCTGCCTGCCTAACTCAAGAGTGTTGAACTGTTGAACACATTTGTGAGGGATAACACTTGATCTTTACTGTTGTTAAATCTTTTTGGTTATTGTACCTACTTGATGACGCGTTTGATCTGCTTGAAGAAGTTGTTTTGCTTGACCCGAACGTGAGTGGCTCTTCTGTCTACCTCCTTCTCACTCTTTATTTTCCTCCTTTGTCTCTCTCTACCACTGTTTCTCTCCCTGCTTGCAAAGCATTGTCATAGGGCCAGGCAGCTCTGTATTTCCCGCAGGGTGGTCTTGAATTTGACAAGAATGTAAAATTAGTTTGCAATCTGGATGGCAGCATAAGTTACTGACAAGAGGTGACTTGAAATCTGATTTCGCACTGAGATTTCCTATTGACGCAATGTGCTGCACACTTCATTAATGGCACCTTTTGACTGTTTGGCTTTCTTGGGTAATGTTCTTTTCTAACTTCCTTTTCTGTGTAATCATTGAGCCCGCTGCTATGATTTTATCTTACACCTAATGAAGTTTCCTTCTCATTTGTGTAGGTTGCACAGAGCATTGAGGATCACCATCAAGAAGTGATTGGTTTCTGCAGAGAGAATGGTTTCCATGGGTTGGTGGCGTATGACTCTGATTATGCACTGTGCAACATCCCCTACTACTTCAGTGCCCATGCCCTGAAACTGAGCCGCAACGGGAAAAGTCTCACGACAAGCCAATACCTGATGCATGAAGTTGCCAAGCAGCTGGACCTGAACCCAAATCGTTTTCCTATTTTTGCTGCTTTGTTAGGTAGGTGGAGCAGTGTGAAAACTTTATTTTACTTTGTAAGGGAGTTATTATATTGTGAGCATATGGCCTGTTATTTCAGGACTCAAATGTTTTGATTGTGTGTTTTAAATTTAAAAGAACCAGGGAATAGTCCCTTCCTTAGCATTCTTTGTAATATTTTTTGGTATTCTTGATAATGTACTGATTTTGTTCTTGAACAGTTTGTTTATATATTGTTTTATCTGGGCTGAAAAACGAATCTTGTGAATAAAGTCAAAGTTTTGGAAAAATAACATTTCTAAATCACATGTGTTATGAAATCACATGCCCACTATGAAAATTAGGCATTTAAACCTTTGGCATGAATTATAACAGGAAAATATGGTGTGGAGTTAGCCATGTTGTTTTCCCTTCATATTTTAGACACTTAGTAGTTTAAAAGAAAAACAAAAATAAACTATTTTAAGCGAATGTGTAACTTTTTTAGAATATCCCTTTGGGATTCCTTATGCTGTATGCCAGGAAAGGATGAAATCTTGTTTTCCTTAGGATTTTATCTGTTAATTTCTTTGATGTACTATGTTTCTGAGAGGTATTGTGTTCCTTTTCCACTTCACATCTGCCTTGTATATTCTCTGCTTTGCTCTCTCGTCAGCCGCCTTTTCTGTGCTTTCAGTGTGCATGTCTCAAGCTGCTTTAATACCCAGCACCAGCTTACTGAGTTTGTAATAATTGTGTACAAATGTAAGTAAATATGTTTGAGTGCATTACTCCTGTGACGAGACTCTGATTCTGGTGGGTTTGGGGCCCTTTTGGAAGCATCTTGGTCTCCGGAAAGTTACTGTGCATGCCCTCGTTTTGTATCCTGGGGAGCAAAGCAGCCCAAGCCTGGTCTGCTTGAGAGGGCAGTTATACTGTGAGTCATTGTTGGAAATCCCTAGTTATCAGAAAGATTTCTATAAATATTCCCCAAAGTTTTATTATATATGGAATCAGTTAACAATATGATTTCACAAGTTGTTGATGTGGATCTAATTTCAAATTTAGTTTCTTCATCAACTCTTGTGACTTGGGGTTTGGAAGATTACAAATTAATGTAAATATATTTTGAAATACTAAAATATAGAAGGCTATTTCCTGTGATGTTAAAAGTGAACGATGTGGGTGGGTGGAACGTTGTATGGAATGTCCTATGTTTGCTTGGGTGTTACACAGAATGACTTCTTTCTACCATTGAGCTTTAATGATGTGAAACTTGCATGCTCTTAGAACGTGGTGGCCTTAGCAAATTTGAAATGTGAAAGAAAACTTGATTGTCTTATTAAGAATTACTAAATACATTTCTTGGGAGATAATGTTAGCTCATTCATTTGTAGTGATTATATTGTGAAATTTTGAAATAAATGAAAAAATAGTAACATTTTATCAAGTTAATCTAGGTTTTAGAATCTCCTCATAAAGTTTAGGCAAATTATAGGTAAACTCTTTTAATTACGTTTTTTTTGGTACGGGGAATCGAACTATCAACCTTGTGCTCGCCAGGCAGCGAGCTATATTCCATTGAGCTATATTGCCATTGAGCTATATTGCCATTGAGCTATATTCCCAGCCTGGTAAACTCTTAATTAATGAGCTTTTTTAATTTTAGATTTTGTACAAGTTCCAGTGTCCTCAAATGAGAAAGCTTATTTTTCTTTTCTCTTTTGTAATAGAAAGTATACGTTTCTATAATAGCTGTGTAAGTTTTTGTTGTAGGGAAGTTGGGTAGAATATTCATTCAGGTGTTCCAGCTACATTTTCATAGAGCTGATGTTGGAATTGCCTTAGTATTTTTTTCAAATTGAATCCTAAAAAAAAACCTCCACCCCTCCACCCCATCTGACACTTTATATTTCACTGTAAAATTCTGTGCAATCCATTAACAGAAGAAAGCGCATACAGTAGAGTCAACCTGGATATGTAAGGTTTAAATTTGCTGGTCTGGCATCCTTGTAGTTCACATATCTTTGATTAATATGTTTGTGTGTTTGGAATATTATCATTTAGCAGTGTTGCAGATGATTTCACTTTGTTTTGCTTCCCTTCAGCAGCTAATTAATGAGTCTGCTATCTTAATATGGAGATGATTAAGTCATGTTATAAAAGTCACAGAGTTATTTAGGAAATTGCAGCTTTTAAATTGCATTGAGATAACTAACATTCTGCTGTTATTAATATATCAGGCTTTCAGTGATACTGTGAAAAGTAGTATGTTCCTTCCAGAATGTTTCTTAGGGTGGTGATGTATTTCACACCTAGGAGGTGTGAGGCCCTGGGTTCAGTCCTCAGTACTGTACTCCCCCACCAAAATCTCAGTTGGATGTACTTACTGGTAGACTGAGCAGTAGCAGTAGGATGGACAGCTGAGTGGTTCAGAGTACTGTTGTAGGATGTACTTTGTCACATATATTCGTGGGCGGTGATTCATGCTACCATCATTATCATTTAGTCGTGCTAAGGAAGATTTTATAACTGTAGGTTCCACATTTGGCTGTTGCATCTAGGACATAAAATTTTGAGCCACAGCTGTTTCATGAATAAATGAAAACTTGTATCTAGTTAGTATTATCAGACTGACCTTTTTGCAAACTGGTGTTTATTTAATGCTCTACTGGGAAGTTGCTTATGTTTGTACTACTGTGCTGTCCTTAGTTTAAATGTTGTTAGAATTGTACTTGAGGCTGTTGCAAGGAATCTGCTTGCTTTATGTTTTTTTATGCTAAAAAGTAAAGAAATAACCTCCATTGTTACTTGGAAGTTACATGTAGTGTGTCAACAAATTTGGAAGTTGTATATGTTGTATAAATAAACATGCAGTGATTTGGAAGTTTTCCCTGTGTCACTTACAATGATTGCTTTTATGTTATCCACATTTATATTGTAGGAAATCACATACTACCTGATGAAGATCTGGCTTCCTTTCATTGGAGTTTACTTGGTCCAGAACATCCACTAGCCTCATTAAAGGTACAAACTTAACTTTGTTTCCAGCATTTATAGTAACTGTTGATTTTGTCATGACTTTAGTGTAAGTTGTGTTCTTCATGATAGAAGGAAATGTGGTAGCAAGCAGTGTTGTGTTTCCTCCACTGCACTGACTTAGAAAACAAACATCATTCTTTCCTTGTTCCTGACACTAGTATGTTAGATAAATTTATAAGTCCTTTGAGAATTGCCTTTGTGGAATGCCATGTACATAGATAAAAGGAAATGTTTGAGTTGAAGTTTTATATTAACTTTTACTTAAAATATTAATTTTTGAGTAGGTAATATAGTTATATGTTACTTAGATCAATATTTTTTAGATGAGAACTTTCATAACTTTTTTCTTAATGATCTACAGCTATAAAATAGTGGAAGACTTTTTTGCAGGGTGGGGGAGACCCAAGTTCATTAGAGAAATGGTCCATTTGTGCTGTTTTATTAGCAGTTAATATGTTTTCCTTTCTTGTTTTTGATTGCTGCCTGTATCACAGTAATGAACTTCAGGAGGGCTCTTCACTTTGATTTTCTGAAGTGAGGAGGGCTTGTGTTTGAGCATCGTAGTAATGAACGAGATTGGTATGAGTGACCAGGACACTAAAGCTTGCACTTACTAGTGACATCTGTGATTGTCAGTTGTCACTTAGTATGTACAAGTGCCCTTTATGACTTGAGGAATTGGAAAAATGGATGTGAACTTTGAATCTGCTTCCAGCTCTGGGACCAGCTTCTGTGTAGTCAAGGGAGGAGTGTAAAGTGAACAGTTTCCAGAGGTGGCTTTCCTGTAAACTTCTGATTCTGTCAGAATTATCCCTCTTTCCATAAATATTTTTAATAGGTGTCTAGTTCCAAATTCATTTTTCCTCTGCATTTTAGTTTATACTTACTTTGTTGATGCTTGAAGGTTCAAGCAAAATTCCTTTGCCACTTCTTTCATTTTGTTCTTGGCTAGTGAAAACTTCCTTTGTTCTTTATCTCTTATTCATATGCCAGAATGTGCTTTCCTTTTTACTCTAATACAGTGTGGTTGTTTTCAACTTCTGTTTGAAAAATTTCCCCCTCTTGTTAGAAATTACAGTACTTGTTTGCTTTTTTTTGTCCATGAAAGACAAGGGGTTTCTATTTGCTGTGTGTGGTAGGGCCCTCCTGTATGTTCTCAGGGATGAAGTGGTAGATCCAAAATTGTGTGCCTAAGCTCTTTGTTATACCATGATGGAAATGCAGGCTGGGAAAGTGCAGCCTGTAATCCACTTGGTTTTAGAGAACTGTGCCTGGCTCATTAGATTTGCTAAGTGTTATGCTCTTATAAGTGGAGCCACTAATAGAGGCTTGCTTCCTAGAAGATTTGTTTTGAAGGGTGTATCGGGCTGCAAGCCATAGCATGTCTCATTTGAGCTGTCCTTACATCATGTATTGCAGGCCTAGAAGTGAAGAGCAGTTTGAGAAATTACTAGAAAACTGGCTCAGTTTGTAACAACAGTATCATGTGTTTTTTCTAATTTTTGAAGAAAACATTTAAATATATGAAACACTGAAAGAATAGTAAAATGCTTATCTGTATATCCACTGTCTTGCTCCAGTAATTGACATTTGCCGTAAAGTACTGTGTGTGTCTGTGTCTTGTTTTGTTGCAAGTCAGCTATTAAGAAGTAAGTTGCAGCTGGGCATGGGCAGATGCCTGTAATCCCAGCACTTAGGAGGCTGAGACAGGAGGATCGTTGTGAGTTAGAGACCAGCCTGGGCAACAAAGTGAGGTCAAGGCCAGCCTGAACTGCAGAGCGAGACACTGTTTCAAAAACAAATAAACAACAACAAAAAAACAAATGGAAGTAAATTTCAGCAGCTGGGCATGGTGGCTTTCTTCTGTAATCCCAGCATTGGGGAGGTGGAGGCAGGAGGATTGCTATGAATTTGAGGACAGCCTGGGCTACACAGTGAGTTCAGTGCAAGCCTAACTGTATAGTGAGACCCTGTCTTAAAAAAAAACAAAGAAGTTGCAAATGTCGTAACACTTCACCTGTGAAACTTCAGTTGTATCACTGCCACCTAAAAATAGGGATATCCTTTCACTCTTTTTTTTTTTTCCCCTGTACCGGAATCGAACTCATGACCTTGCGCTTGCCAGGCAGGCACTGTGCCGCTGAGCTAAATCCCCAGCCCCCTATCCATTCACTCTTAATACTACATATTATCACATCAAATTAAATAACACTTCCCTAATAGGAATTTAAATATTAAGCCCATATTCAGATTTTTCCCTAAGTTATTTATAGTGTTTTTTAAAGTCAATATCTAACAAGTATGCATTGTTACCATGTGTATTTTGAAATTAGCTGGGTATTTTTATGGCATAAAGGGGAAGCAATCCAAAATAATTTTTCCAATTACTTGATAACTTGTGGGATTTTAGCAACATTTTAAAATACAAGCACACTGCCCACTGCCTTTGAGATGAGTTCAGAATTTCCATCGGTTAGCTGGGTGTGGTGGTGCCTGCCTGTAATTCCACCTGTTTGGGAAGCTGCAGCAAAGAAGATTGTGAGTTGGAGGGCAGCCTGGGCAACTTAGCAAGACCCTGACTCAAAATTTAAGAAGAGAAACAAAAATAAATAGCGTTTGGTCACTTTTATATTTTGACCTTTGTACACACTTTCTTTGGGTAGCACCGTTTTATTTATCTTAATGTAGATGTAGATGAATTGATTTTTGTTGTTGTTGTTTACTCTGAGCATTATTGATTATTGATGTGCAGACTTGTTTGTTTCTTTTTTTTATTTTAAAAATAAAAGGAGGAAAACTAACAGACAACATTTTATAAAATAGCAAAAGAATAGTACAGAGTTACAAACAAAGTGGTAGGGAATTAACAGTGCTTGTTGTATTACATATTGATATCTTCAAAGTGGTTTCTCATGAAAACAGATATGGACATGCAATGCTGATCAACCAAGGACTCATTGACAGTTTCTTTCAGCAAAGAAATACAAGACAGTAGAACAGCCATGTTAACTATCCTGCATATACATACACACAAATTGTTTGTTTCTTTTTGGTTTTTTTTTTTGTGTGTGTGTGTGTGTTTGTGTTTTGAGATGGAGTCTCGCTGTGTAATTTAGGCTGGCCTTGAACTCACTGTGTAGCCCAGGCTGGCCTTGAATTTGTGGCAGTCCTTCTGCCTCAGCCTCCTAGAGTGCTGCTGGGATTAGTGCTTGGACTAAAGCTGTGCACCACCATGCCCAGCCTCCTTTGTTTCTAATGTGCTATTTTTTTCCCCGTCTACTTACAAGATTAATTATACCTTTGAAAAATTGGAATAGTTATGTCCATAATATTCTTAGAATTTTAATTGGTTTTTTAAATTGGTGTTTAGTTTCATATTGGAATTTTACTTCCTGTATTTTAATTTACTTTTAACTTTGTTGACTGCTGAAGGTTCAAGTAGAATTCCTCTGTTGTTTCTTTCATTTGATTTCTAGCTATTTAAAACACCCTTTCATCTCTTACTGTTGTAATATATGTTAAGAGGCGCTTTGAAGTGATTAGGTAATAAATTCATATAAGCATATATAGCACAGCCTAACATTTGACTTTGGCACAATGCTATGAATAAAGTGTAATAAAAGGAGTGGTTCAAGAAGGCTTAAACCTGAGGATACAAAACCAGATATCTGTGTTTAAAAACAAAACAAAACCACCAATGAAAATCCCAAGACTGTCTTTTTTTTTTTTTTTTTTCCGTCTTTTTGAGAGAGGGTCTCACTATGCAGTTCAGGCTGGCCTTGAGCTCACTTTGTAGCCCAGGCTGGCCTCAAGCTCTCAACAATCCTCCTGGCTCAGCCTCCAGAGTGCTGGGATTACAGATGTAGACTACCACACCTGGCAAAAAAATTGTTCCTTAATTTTGTTTGATAATTTGTTAGGGGAAGTTTCTTTGAGGGGTGGGCATTTTGTTATTTTAATTTTTTAAAATAAATTTATAGATGTTTGCTGGTTTTCATTTTTTTTTTTTTTTAATGTAATCTTTTGTTGCCACTGGGCTTCCTGAACCTTGGGATCCTAGAATGCTTTATAGGATACTCAACTGGGGCATTCTGTATTCTCCTGACCTCATATTTAGGTGCTATAACATGTAAATTGAATTGTGAATTACAGGCCATTGCATTCATTTTAGTGGTTATGTATTCTTAAACCTCACATTTGGTTTCATGTATTTTGAGTTTCTATCTTTGCCCATTGTTTGCCTCCCCCAATTCTCCCCTGCAGTCCATCATCTGGACATCCCAGCTTGCAGCTTCCTCTGGCTGCCTGTCTCCTGGGTACCAGTGCCACCATGCGTTTGGCTTCTTTGTTGGGCCAGGTCTCAGTTTGGATCTTTTCACATCCCCATTCCATTTCTTTTGACAAGTCCTGAACTACATAGTGAGACCCAGTCTCAAAGAACAAAATACCCCCTTCCCCAAGAATATGAAAAAGTCAAACAGAAATATGAAATGAAATGAAAGCTACTTCTAATCTTACCTAGAGATGACTACTTTAACAGACTGATATTTGATCTTCCAGAATTTAAAAAAAAGTCTGCCATTATAATTGTGATCATTATCATCATGCATATTGTCTACATGTTTTTTTTTTGTTTGTTTGTTTTTTGTTTTTTTGTACCTGGAATTGAACTCAGGACCTTGCTCTTGCCAGGCAGGTGCTTGTGCCACTGAGCTGTATCCCCGTCTACATGTTCTTAATGGTTAATGTAAACCTTTAGTATACAGATTCACGGTGCTGGACTTTTAGATATTGAGAACCTGGATTTAGCAGGAAATTTATTTGCTCATTTTTAACTTATATGTAGAATTGTAACTGTTAGATGAAGTAATTTTAAACAGAAGACTGGACGCAAAGATTTTCTGTTTGTTTCTACCTCCAATTAGAGCCTCTATTTTTGTCCTCTATTTGTTTTAAAATAAAAGTGGACAACATCCAGTTCTGAGAACTCTGCTGGGATCCAGGAGTAGCTTGTCTGTATTTACAGGTTAGGATGGGACCCTGCCACAATGCTGGGAAGAGAAGAGCACAGGATTTCTTTCCTTTTGCTTCTTCATGGCGTGGGTAGAACTGCCAGGCAGCATTCTTCCTCAAGTGGACAGCCAGCCCGCAGGGACAGGAAGTGGGAGACACCTGCAGTCTGCGTGGGTCTGAGACTTGGTGGGGAGTGTGGCACTTCTGAGGCCCCTGGAGGAAACCCAGAAGAAGCAAGCAAGGGGAGCCTTCTAGTGGTTTTATTCTCTTTACTTATCCTGGAATGCTCAAGTTTCACTTTAAATAAATGCCATAGTATCAGTCTTTAAATAACTGGGTGATCGTTTTGTGGGTTACTTGCCATCCTCTGAGTCCTTAACCTCGGTGCTGTTACTGAATAGCCATCTCCGTCACTTCCTACTCAAAGCATTATGAATGTTGTAATGGGGCTGCTGTGAAGTGAGTCAGCAATCCTTTCTTGTCTGTGTTCTGCGCCACCCCCTCACTCTGGGCAGACTGTCCTCGCAGTCCAGCCACGTGCTGCATTCAGGCCCCAGGGCACCTGTTGCCCTGGAGAAAGAGCATCGCCCTCTTAAGACCAGACCATATATCTGTGCCCCTCCCCCATATCTGGTACCAGATTTGGTACTTCGTGCAGACAAATTCCTTCAAGACTGATTAATCCTTGGTCACACAAGGAGGGTTCACCAGCACCAGCTGTGGCTGCCACACTGCCTAGCTTCCTGGTGTCTCTTGCTCTCAGGCCTTGTCCAGGGTTGGCTTCTCTTTCTCACTTCTGTGCCTTGTCCTAGGTACGCTGCCCTCTCTTGCTTCTATCTTGGAAGGAGCTGTCTTTGTCCACACAAAGATGAGCCCCCTGCCAGCGTTGTTTGCTGCAGCCACCTTCGGTGGAGTCCATTCCACTTGTTTCACTTGCTCAGGCAAAGGTTGTATTGTGCTGGCTGCTATTGCCACCTCTAGAGGAATCTTCTCCCTCTCTCCTGATTTAGTAATAGCTTTATTGACATAGGTTATTCACATACCATAGAATCCAGCACTTAGTGCAGCTTTATAGTTTTAAGCACTCACACAGCTGTACAGCTGTCATCAATATCTAATTCTGGAATATTTTTGTTGCCCCCAAAGGAAACCACATGTGCAGTAACAGTAACACCCCACTTATCCCCCTCTCTGACCTTTTGGTCTACTACTAATATACTTTCTGTCTCTGGATTTGTCTCTTCAGAAGGTATCATTATAACTGTAATCACACAGTATGTGGTCTTTGTGTCAGGTTTCTTTCACTTGGCATAATGCTTGTAAGGTCTGTGAGTGTTGTAACGTATCTCAGCACTGTGTTCCTTTCTGTGGCTGAATAACGACCCATGGTATGGATATACCACAGTTTGTGTATTCATTCATCAGAGGATGAACATTTGGTTATTTCCATATTTGGTCCATTACAAATGCTGCTGTGAGCATGTATGGACAATTTTTTATGTGGACATGCTTTCATGTCTTTTGAGTGTAAACCTAGCAATGAATTGTCATGTGGTGAGTCTAGATTTAACATTTTGAGGAACCACAAAACTGTTTTCCACAGCAGATGCACAGTTTACATTACATCTCTTGCCGACCCCTAGCAATGAGTGAAGGCTCTTTTGTCTGCTACTTTATTTTAGGCTTCTCAGTGTGGTTTTGATTTGCATTTTTCTGATGACTTGTGATGTTGACCATCTTTTTCTGTGCTTATTGGCCATTTCTCTACCTCCTTTGGGTAAATACCTATTGAAATCCTTTATCTCTTTTTAAGTTGAGTTGTCTTTTCTTTGTTGAGTTTTTAAGTTTTTAATGTTTTCCAGAAACAAGTCTCCTAATACGTGATTTATGTATATTTTGTCTTCTCCCATTGAAGTCTTTTCACTTTTTGGCTGGTGTCCTTTGGTAATTCTCTGAGACTCGAGCTATTTCAACATGATTTTGTCCTGCTCCTGACCAAACCACTTGCTCAGTTATATTTTGTCATTGTCCCTACTCCCATCTCCCATAGCTCTCACTCCTCAGACCTCAGTGTGCTCAAGGTCACTATGGACATGGGTTGCATCATGCTTGGTCCTTCTATAGTCCGTGAAGCTTTTTTCCCTAAAACCACAAGCTGGATCTTGTCTTTTCCTAGCATGCTCCACTTCCTATCTTAAACCTAGATATCCTTCCTTTGTCTGCTGCCACTGTAGCCTTCTAGCTTCAGTGCTGGCGGAGGTGATGCTTGGTGCTGGTCCTCCAGACACCCCCTGCAGCCTCATTGGTCTGGAGTGCCCAGGGTAGCATCTGAAACTGGGTACACCCACATCATCCATTTTACCCGCCCCCCCCAAAGTCTGTTTGCCCACTGAGTGCTGTAATCTGTACCCTCTGCTCTTAGAGAACCGCATGACTAAATAGATGGCTGCCACTGTGCAGACAAGGAATAATTAGAAAAGGGCCCAAATGGATGAAGAGATGCATTGTGTTCGTGGGTCAGGCAATCCCGTTGTGAGAATGTCCTTTCTTCCCAGTCACAATCCCAGCAAGATTTCCATAGATACTGACAAAGCTGGTTTTAGAATCCATACGGCACTTCAAAGGACATAAAATAGCAAAAACAGTTTTCAAAAGTAAAAGCAAAGTTGGGCAACTTAATAGTACCAAATTTCAAGACTTGCTCTAAGGCTACCGTAATCATTCAGAATGTTCATTTAGATCTGTGGCGCTGAACAGAGCCCAGAAATAGACCCACATATATGTGGTTAGTTATTTGCATCAGAAATTCCAAGGTAACTAAATGAGGAAAGGGTTGTCTTTACAGAGATAGATTCTCATACAAAATTAAAAAGCATACAAAAATTAAGTCTAGAAGAAAAAGACAAGAGAAAAATCTTCATGGCCTTAGTTACACAAGCGTTTCTTAGTCAAGAGTATGAAATGCAAACAACAGACTAAGAGAAACTGCGGAATAGACTGCCTCCATTAAAGGACTTGTGTCCAGAATACATGAAGAAGGACACAGTAAAAAGTCAGCAGATAATGGGCACAAAATTTGAACAGGCATTTTACAAAATATTCATTGAGTACACAGTGCGTAGCACTGGGAGAATGCAAGTTAAAGCTAGTGTGAGCTAGCACTTGTAACCCACTGGAGTGGGCTGGAAGAGAGGTAATGCCAAGTGTTTGGGAGCGTGTTGGATAACTGGCTCTCTGCTGTTATGGAGTGTAAGATTCACATGATGGCTACTTTACCAAGGAACCCAGCAATCTTGAGAAACGATAGATTCGGTTCACAGAGAGACTTGTATCTAAATGTTTATAGAAGCTTTACTCATAACTTCAGCTTGGAGCTAGCCCTCGTCTCTCAATAACAGTGAAAGGAATGTACTCATGGCCTTGCAATATGGATGGATTGCAAAAGCATTATCTTATGTGAAAAGTCAAACCCAAAGGAAACAGAAAGATTGAATTTAAATAAAACTCTAACATTTAAATGAAACTCTAGCAAAGACAAACTGTAGTGATAGAAAGTGGTACTGGTTGTATGGGCTGGAGTTGAAGGGGCTGAATAATGTCTAGACTAATCAAAGTAGTAATGCTTTTAGAAAAATAGTTATTTTAAAAGCTTTGAGTTTTTCTTTATAGCTGAGTAATACTCCATTGTATAAAAATACCACCTCTTTTTTATCCATTCCTTGGTTGATGGACATTTGGGTTGTTTTCATGATTTAGCTATTACAAATTGTGTTGCTTTAAACATGGGTGCACATATATTGCTGTGGTATGTTTTCATTTCTTCTCGGAAAATACCCAGAAGAGGAATAGCTGGGTCTACTGTGAACTCTAATACGTTTTTTGAGGAATCTCCCAACTGGTTTCCACAGTGGTTGCACCAGTCTACACTCCCACCAGCAGTGGAGAAGGGCTTCTTTTTTCCCCACAGCCCCTCCAGCATTTATTATTGGTTGATTTCTTGATGACAGCCTTTCCTTCTGGGCTGAGATGGAATCTCAGTGGTGTTTTAATTTGCATTTCTCGAATGACCAATGATGTTGAACATTTTTGCATATATTTATTTGCCATTTGTAAGAAACAAGAAGAGAAAATAAAATGCAAAAGATATAATAGATATAGTAAAAGGGAAAGAAACGGCTCAAGAGTAAAGAACAACTGGAATGGGGGAAAAAAGAAGGAAGGGGTAAAAGATTTGTATATATATATATATATATATATATATACACAAGATAGCTATAATAATTGTACCACTAATTCCTATTAGTTCATTGAAAGAAACATTTAGAGCTTATATTGTTTGATCAATCTTGCATACCTATATCTGGTAATCTGAGCAACTATGTTGAAGATAACAATATGCAATGTAATAACCATTGTTAATTTCATATCATCTTTTTTCAAATTTCTGTATCATTTTTATTTTTTCTGTCTTTAAAATAAAAAAGTTACTGTGTATAAAACTTTTGAATATGTAGATACCATTTCCTGACTTCTAATAGCACATCTTTAAGATTTCAAAAAGCAAAATAAAATTCCAAAGAGCTTTGACACTTAGGAGGACCTGATTAACAGCAAGAGAATTAATATATAACTATAGTTCTGTTCAAGCAAAACAAACACACATCTGTTTTTACACTTTCCGTGTTTATTTTCAGAGTTGCTTCTTTCTGTAAATTGTTAACATTGTTACATTTTCTGTCTTTGTAAGAAAATGTTAAGTTACAAATTGTGTAGTTTATCAGAAATTAATATGGCATAAAGAACAATGCAGTGCAACTAAGTATATCTATTTTCTACTTGAATTCAGTTACAGACAACAATTTAAAACATACCTTATAGACTTAAAGCCAGATCTCTTAACTTATTTATGCAAATGGGGAGAAACTGATGTGTAATGAGTAATCATCTTTCAGTAGCTCCGTCTGCACCCCCTGCACTGCCGCAGAATCTGGTGGGCAACAGCATGATTTACTACTTCACAGGCTTGTAGTTTATGACCTTAGTACCTGATAATCCGAGGAATTCAGGTTTCTTCTAGTATAAAGAAACAGACTTAAGGGCTCAAAGTTAGGTATTCTATGTGAGAAGAAATGTCTAACATGAAGACTATTTATTTAAAGAAAAAAGTAAAACTTGATGCTTTTGCCTGAGCCTCCAGCACTGACATCAGATCAGTGTACACACACCCTTTTTTCAAGTTTCATTGGCTTTTTTATTGAGACAGGATCTCACTGTGTAATTCATACTGGCTTGAATTCACTTATGTAGCCCAGTCTGGCCTCAGACTTGCAGTAATCCTCCTGCCTCTGTCTCTAGAGTGCTGAGATTACAGGTGTAGTACACCACACCTGGCTTTTCGTTGGTTTTTAGACAGTTTCCTGATTGAGAGAACTTTTTGTGTAAAGAAACTTGTGTATATAAATATGTTCATCTAAATCTTCTAGCCATCCTAATACTGAAATCCTTTTTCCTTAAAAATGCAATATGGAAGCTGGGCGTGGTGGTGCACGCCTGTAATCCCAGCACTTGGGAGGCTGAGGCAAGAGGATTGTTGTGAGTTTGAGACCAGCCTGGGCTACAAAGTAAGCTCAAGGCCAGCCTGAACTGCATAGTGAGACCCTGTCTCAAAAAGATTTTAAAAAATAAAAAATAAAAAATAAATTTAAAAAATGCAATGTGGGTCAGGCATGGTGGTAACCATGCCTATAACCCCAGAACTCAGGCTGCTGAGGAAGGAAGATCACTACAAATTTGAGGTTGACCTAGAATATATAGGGAGATCCTTGTGGCTGTGAGTGGTATTCCTGTTTATGTGGTGAAGGACACAAATGATAGGACTAACTTTTCCTTCTGAGTGCATAGTTCTGCAGTTTTCAATGTAGAAAAAGTGGCATTAATTGTGAATGAGAATATCTCTTTCTAAAAAGGGGAAAGATACTACCCAGTGTAAAAATACAACATTTACAATTTGCAAAATGCTCATTTTCTTTGTCTTAAAAACAGATAATACTCTGGCTGAGGTGTTGAGACTACTTAGATTTGATGCAGTTGTCCATACATAAACAAAACAGGATGCAGTGATTTTACCTCATTAAGGAAACTCCCTATTAAAATCTCAGTCCCTGTGCCTGAAACATACAGTGTCTGGACATCCCATTCCCACTCTTTGTGGGGGCAGCTTCTTGTGGGGAGAACCCTCCTGTTCCTGGGGAGGAGCCTGCTGTCTCACCCTTGCCCGGAAGTGGTGTACTTCCTCCATGTGAAAGTTAAGACCTGTCAAACTGTCCTTTCTGAGGATATATTTTAGAAAACTTTGGGAAAGTTGTTAATCAACAATATTATATGAAAAATAACTTCAGATTTTAAGTAAATCCTCTGAATACTGTAGTATGATTGGTTTAACAATTGCAATATAATAGTGACTTCATTTAAACAGGTTCATAGATGAAGGAAAATGTCTGAGTTTTAAAATACAACCCAAGATATGGCTGTAGAATTTTAAGCTGTGAAACACTTGAAAACAGTGAATAATAAATACTTCTTTAGCAGGAAATATTAGTTATATTGCCCTTAGGAACCTGGAAGCAGTTTTTTCCTTTGGGTTTTAGTTGGTGTCTGTCTTAGTTACTTTTCTCATTGCTGAGATAAAATACCTGATACCCAAAGTTAAAGGGGAAAGGTTTGTTTAGTGCATAGTTTGTAGAAGTTTTTGTTCATAATCAGCTGGCTCCAAGGCAGGGTGGCACATGGCAGAGGGGCAACAATTCTAGCTGCAGAAGACAGCAAAAGCAAGCAAGCAGGCAAGGGGAAAGAGTGAGATAAGCCTCTTCTTTTTTTGGTACCAGGAATCGAACTCATGACCTCGTGCTTGCCAGGCAGGCACTTTTGCTGCCCTGGCCCTATAACCTCTTTCTGTGCCTTAGTTTGTATGCAGGCTCCCCTCCCTAGGGCCAGTGTAGCACTCACACTCTTAATCCCGGCATTGGACCATAAGTCAATCATAAGCTCTAAATTCAACTATCTCTGCAAAGCCCCATCTAAAACTGCCTGAGGTTTTGGGGGGACATCCAGACACAAACCATAACAGTGTCATAGTGTAGTATTTCCTAGCTTCCTTAATGTGCTCCTTAAAAGGCTGAAATAATCTACTGAAATCAGTGGCTCTGAAAAAATCACAGGTCTTCTCTATAAAGGTAGCCAGCGAATGGCTATAGAGTATGCGTGGTTGTGGTACCAGGAGCTTCCTTTATTCTCACAGTGGAGGTGCTGTCTTGTGCTGCCACAGCCTAAGGACATCTCTGCTTCCTTCGGTGAGAATATCTGCTGCTTATTCGAGAAGGAAGCCCTGAATATCCACCTGGTTGGAGGTGTGTCTGAAGCCTCACACAGTACACCCTCAGTGAAAGTGCCCACTCTAGGGGCAGGTTGGTAGTGTGGCCATTGAGGGCCCATACACTACTGATCTAGCATCAGAGCTCCAGCCTCCGGAAAGTAAGAGGGGGCACAAAAGAAAAGAGCTTATCCTGGGTGACATGGACGCACCTTCAGTCTCATCAACTATGACCTGTCACACAGGGCCCAGGGCGGGGTACTGAGTCAGGTCTAGTAGCTCTGTGTTTATAAGCACCTGCCCTGTGATAGCTGTCTGTCAATGACATGTAGAAAATCATTGTACAAACTTTTCCGTAGAAAATTTGGGAAAATGTGATGCCAAAAGTGAAATTTTTCATGATATTTTTGGAAGGAGGCAATTACATTTTCATCTAAATGGTACTTGTTTATTAATTTTCCTGCATGAAAGCAAGGGAGTAGGTTAAATCTTCTGGACGTCTTTTCTAGCCGTAAGGCCTTTCCTTGCAAAGCAAATAACTAATAGTGACATTGCCACAAAGTGTCATGAAAAAGGCAGTTGATCGCAAACATTTGCTTTTCAATGAGACATAGACGAAGTGATCAGAATATACGGTGAATATTAAAAGTGTGTTACAGTAAAAGACACATTGCCACTAATCTGCCTCAAAATACTCCCCCTCTTCTCTGAACACACTTATTCCATTGTTGTTGCTCTTGACATTTTTTGAACCAGTTCTGGAAGTTCTCTTTCATTTGCTAAGTGACATCCAGTGGCAAGGAAGGCTCATAAAAAAGAATGTCCTCATCCATCTTATTCAATGGATATGGTACCATATGACATCTGGCTCCTCCTCAAAGTCAAAATGATCATGAATGGAGTGAATCAGTTGAAGAAATTAAACATTCACTATATTTTTTGATCATACCTGATAATTTACCTCCTACTCTTAGAGACAGAATTTACTTTGTTTCCAACTTGGGATCTGTATTTGACTTTTAGTTCCTAGCAAGAGTTTGAAATAAAATTAACCAAACTGAACAAATAAAAAGGAGGAAAGGAGACTTTTATTATGATATTTCAGAGCCTGTCTTTAGTCAGCAAACACTTGGTTTGAGCATGGAGTTTGTTTTTTTGATTAGACAGTGGTACATTACTTTAACCCTCCTGTGTGGTTACTGCTGTAATGATGAGCCACATGCTATTTTAGAATCTTTGGAAAGATTTAGCCACACAGTTGGCAGTTCTTTTTCTGAGTAGATGTGTCTTGATGTGTTTTTTCCAAGTTGAAAGGATGATACAGGATATATGTATTTCCCAGTTACAGGATATATATCTATTTAAATGTGCCGGGAATCATTGTGCTTAAATGGTGGTAAACTCTTTTCAGTCTTGTTGCATGTTTTGACATGATAAAAAGCACCACATGGCGTACATTAGAAGTTGTTTTATGTGCTACTAACATTTCACATACAGAAAAGCTCTTCTTTGTGTCCGTGTGGCACTGCGTTTTCCTGTTCCCTGACTGCTGTCCTTAGGGAGGGTGGGAGCTGCAGTGTGCGCAGCCCTTCAGAGCCTTCCTGTGTGTGGCATGTCAGAGAGCTCCCCCTGAGCTGGATTTAGAAGGCTAGGAGAGGGAAGTGGGCACAGCCACAACAACTTGGAGCTGACTGCAGGCAGCACATTATAAAGGGTGGTCTTTATCATATGAACCAGAGACAGTGTCTTCGGTTTTGTTTAGCCACTCGGAAAGATGGAGGGATCACTTCAATGGTATGATCTGTTCACTTCAAGAATCTTTTAGTAGAGGGTTTATTGTGGGAGCAGGGAGATCTACTGGAACAAAAGCAGTAGGTGCTGTCCTGTCCATGTAGAGGTGGGATGGACCTAGATAAGGCCAGCCCATCACTTGTGTCCCCATTGTGAAGCACTGCCCTCCCCACCAACCTTTGCCCATTATGGACATTTTTAAGTCTAGTAACTTCTTTCTTGCCATGTTAACTGTCTCCTATGTTAGTGTCCCAGCAGGAGGACGAGAACAACCTTATGTGGCTCAGCTCCTCGGGCTGCCACAGCAGCCCCTCACTTGCCTCACTGTGGAGGCATCCTGCAGGAGGTGGAGTGTGGCTGTCCTCAGCTAGACTGGTTGTGTGCACTCTCCATGGCTGTGGCACACATGTGGCAGTAGCTTCACATATCTACACAGGACCACTGGGTTTCCAGGGTTGTGCAAATGGTCTGTATCAGCAAACCTTACAGTGGTTTGCTCACAGAGATTTTCCTTTCTATGTAACCTAACATACTCAGACCCTGGAGAGCAAGATGTGGGCAGTGTTGGGAGGCTTTTACTCTGCAGACCCCAAAGCCTTTGTCAGATATTTCTGCTTTCAGTCTGTTAACCTACTTTTTCCTGCCATCAACTGTTCTTGGATAATCATTATCTTACACTTTATTCCTCATTTCTCTGTCACTCTTTCCTCAGACATACCCCTCATTGGGCCATGGTATTACTGTTCTCCAGTTCAGACCTAAACTTGGCCTTTTAAGGTAGATTCAGCACTTAATAATTGCATTTCTTCCCATAGTTTTAGGGAGTGCTGAGTTCAGATTCAAAGCTCATACCAATGCCGGTCTTCTTTCCTGATATGGAAAGAAAGGAAGCTAGTGGTAGCCCTCGGGGTTCTCCTGGGCTGTGATGTCCCTTGCTTGCTGTGGAGTACAGGTCCTGTTCCCAGATGTCTTAGGAATGATGAAACCTAACAGGGTTTGAGCAGCTGAATTATAGTTCATCAGCTGAAAGGAAAATCCTTTTCTTTTTTTTTTTGGTTTTTCTCCAGTACCGGGAACTGAACTCACGACCTTGCGCTTGCCAGGCAGGCGCTTTGCCGCTGAGCTAAATCCCCAGCCCCAGGAAAATCCTTTTCTTAAGCTTCAGAGAATGAAATGTGTAGGGAATTAGTAGAGCCAGGATCTCACAGGTGGTAAGAAGCAGGCACTGATGGGATCCTTGCTGGTAGCACTGTGTTGGGGTTTCTGGGTCCTGAATTTGTATTTGCCTGGATCTGGGGCCATGTCCTCCGCTGATGTGTGCATTTGTCTTCTTAGGTCCGGGCCCACCAGCTGGTCTTGCCACCCTGCGATGTAGTGATCAAAGCTGTTGCTGACTACGTCCGCAACATTCAGGACACCTCTGACCTGGATGCCATAGCTAAAGATGTTTTCCAGCATTCACAGGTAAAATGTACAGATTCATAGGAGAGGGCTTTGCATGGTGGCTTGTCCAGGTTGGGAAGGGGTCTTGGGAGGAGCAAGTTGGCTGCGTGTTTGCCCGGCCACTGTGAAAGAGTCCTTGACCTCAGGGCTACAGGTGAAGGCTGCCCCAGTGTGCCATCCACTGGCCAGGCAGTCTTAGCCACTTTACCTCCCTTGCCCTGCTTAACTTTTAGTCTGAACAGAGCCCTAGCTGGTTGCTGAGTTTCTATTGCTCCCAAGTTCTTACATTAACTTAGTAAGATCTGTGTTCCAGAGCATTGAGAAGATATACTACATTAAATTGGTCATCGTGAATCTTTGATTTATCGGTACCCTGCAGGTGCTGGTCAGGGATTTTCTTTTTTGGGAAATAGGCATACAAACAAGACAGTGTTCTAGAATAGGTGAGGTTTGGGGGCATGCCTGCTCTGTCTCTAGGGAGCTGAAACCTGCCTGGACAGATGCACCCTGATAGGTGTGCTGGCCACTCCACTCTTTGCAGGATCAGAGATGGAGCAGAGTTGAAGTCAGAAGTTAGTAAACCAGAACCCAGCTCCACTGTTAGCTTAGAGTTATAATTGCATTGCTTTAAACAAGTTAATATTTGGTTTGATTCTTCAGTAGTAATCTCTTGGTTTTCCCTTAGGTTTCAATATCATTCTAAATTTTTATCTAAATTGAAAGGTGGCTACAGATTATGATACGTGTACTGAATTATTAAAATATGTTCATACACATGACCAGTGGCATAACTAAGGTTTTCCTGCATCTGTTTCAGTCTAGAACAGATGACAAAGTTATTCGATTTAAGAGAGCAATTGGATATTATTCAGCGACTAGTAAGCCTATGTCATTTCATCCACCACATTACTTAGGTAAGTAAATAAGGCCTCTGTGATTGGTACTGACCATTCAATAATTCAGAGATTTAATTACTCACCACCGAATCTTGTAGGTTTATTCTTTGAAAGTGTGATGTTTTTCCTCTGCATTTACACAAATAAGTATAGCCAACTTTCCTAGTGATCCCTGAGATACTGAGGAGCAAGAGCAAACCTGCACACTTTCTGGAGAATAGCAAGGGCCGTGGAGATACAGGCTGCAGATCACAACGATGTAGAGATACTGGAATCTCTGAATTCCCTGAGAACATAGGAAGGCCTTTGGGTCTGTAAATGACTTCATAAATGCTTTAAATGTGTAACTTTTTTTGTTTTAGGCAAAAGACCATATTTAATGTAGAAATTTAAAACTGGAGACTAAAAATAATTAATAAGCTGTTAGACTGAAGGCCACTTGCAGATGACAGCCCATGGGAGGTTGTAAAGCACTAAATGCTAAGTACCTTTCTCTTTCCTGAATCAAAACTGCCTTATAAATGTCCAGAGCAGTGAAGTCTCAGAAATTGTGGGACAACTCTTAAAATAAAAATTGTTTTCTTCATGTTAGCCGTTAACAAAAGAAGGTATGTTCAAGAGATTGTTGAAGAAATTAGATTTTTTTATTGGTTTCAGGGGTTTAATTCCAAGGTTGAAAATATCCCAAAGAGTTGTACTTTACTGTGATAGTGTCCTTCACGGATTTGAGTGTAGTGCCACCTGGGGACACCAGTTGGAGACCTGCTGGCTTGGGATGGCTGTATGAGGGGCAAGTCAGTGTGGCCTATCAGATGCTGTGTATGAAAGAGGTAAGGACGGAGGGCCAGGCCTACCTGGCCATTTCTGCCTTCCCCAGTCACCCTGTTGATGGCATAGACCCACCCATTGCACTTGGAATAAGTCCCAGCTCCTCACCCACCTGCTCCATGATCCAGTGGAAAGAGCCACAGTCAGCATCTCCTGCCCAGAGCCCAGCCTTCTCTCTTGCTTTGAGGCAACCAAGCTTCCTGGACTCCTGCATCAGCTGTTGTGCCTAGAGGGCTCCTTTCCCTAACTGTTTGTGTCATCTGAGATATGACACACAGGCTTGGAAGTTGCTTTTCCACGGCTACTAGGTGATCTCTGGCAATTACTACAGACCTCTGTGTGCCCCTTTTCACCCTTGCCCACCCAAAAATGTAGGGGCTGGGGCAGCTAGGGCCTATTTTGTGTCCCCAGGATAAACACTTGACTAATTTTTGTTGTTGTTGTTGTTGTTGTTTTGGTACCAGGAATCAAACTCATGACCTGCCACTTGCCAGGCAGGTGATGTGCCCCTGAGCTATATCCCCGGCCCCTGACTAATTGGTTTTTAAATCAAGAGAGAAATAATTAGACATGTTTGGGGGTTACTCTTGGAGAAGGGGGTACAAGGTGGTAGAAGGTGAGAGACTAGGAAGATGCTGGTCTGTCATTAAAGGTCTGCTGTGCACTGTGCAGACCTTGTGCCAATGAGGTTGGCTCAGATCCACACCTGACACAGCTGGCTCCTGGGCCTCCTGGCCTTGGGCATGTTTCTTTATTAGAACAGCATCATTTGTACATACACAGAGAAAGTGTATGTAAAATGCGTTTGTGAAGTGCTTGTTTAAACGCAGATGCTGTCACTTCTAAGTAGAATGGCCTAAAAGGGCCATGATTGAATGTTGAAGTGTATTAATAATTGGAAAACCTAAAAGTTCCTCACAGAGGTAGGACTGGCTTCTTTGAAGATCTCTGTCAACATTCTGCCCTCCTGTGTATTGGTACATTTATTACTACTATGAGGAAATGGCTGAGCTGACTAACTTAAAGGTTTACTTAGTTCACAGTTCTAAGGCTCAAGGACTCTGGTGAGGAGCTCATGGCAAATGAGGTCAAAGTGGCAAGAGTGGATGTCGAAGCAAGAGATCGTATTGTAAAACAGGAAGCCAGAGGGAAACCGGTTCCACATTGGCTTCCTAGGATAGCACCACTGGTGACCTGACTGATGATCTCCCACAGAGCCCATCTCCTGAAGCTCTGTAACCTCCCACGTACGGACAGAACCTGTGGGAGACAAACTATATATAGCACATGGGGCCAATTCTTGGGGCAGTTTAGGTTAACAGTCATTACTTGGGACCAGAATATTTATTCAGAGGAGATAATAGGAAAATAAGTATGGAGAAAGACAGTATAATCAGCCCTCCCTCTCTGTAGTCCCACAATAATAGATTCAAATAACCTTGAAATGAAAATATTTGAAAAAGCCCTTTTTTGTCAGTACTGAGCATGTGCAGACTTCTTTCTTGTTATTATTCCTGAAACAACATGGTGTAATTACTATTTGCTTAGCTTGTACTTTGCATTAGGTAATATAAGTAACCTATAGATGGTTTAAAGTGTATGGGAGGATGTGCATATGTTATAAGCAGTTACAGTACTGTGCCATTTTATACAAGGGACTGGAGCATCTGAGGCTTTGCCATCTGTGAGGTGCTGCAACTAATTCTCTGGGGATAGTGAGGACAACTGTACATCTCACACTTGGCATTGATCTGGCTGCTATTTTGAAGATGTTTGGAATGTCCAAGACAAGATTTAAGTTGTTTTAAGCTCAGATGTCTTAAAAAGATATAAATTGTTTTGTGTTCTTAATCATTAAACATCATAGATAAGGATTTTTTTTTTTTTTTTTACATGGAATTGGCTCAGAATTCAGTTTATTCTCTTTCACTACAAAAAGGCTAGGACAGGTTATGGTGGACGGGGATTTAATTGATAGAATGATACTTTCAGGCATGCTAACGCATTTAATAACTTCCTATAGATCCTTCTCTAAAGCATTTCCTATGGATTGGGACTATTCCAGAAATCAGAGTTGCATGCTGAGAGACAGGCATACAAACGTGCAGACATAGAACTACAGCAAGAGAGGGAGTGGGGTGGGTCGAGCTTCAAGGTCGCTGCTCTGTGGCCTTCCGGAATATCTACAGTGAGGCTAAAGAGATGAAGGGAGAGTAGGAGACCAGGTTTATCTCGTGGCACCAGCATGCAATTTGAAGCCCACAAAAATGGATTCTTTTTTTTTTTTTGATAATTGTAGAGACACCCAAGTGATGTGGAATAGCTCTCATTAATTTTAACTGTTTTTGCTACTGGACCCTCCCAGAGAAGAGGATGAGGAGGAGCAGCAGTGACTTGGAGAGCTGCTTTCTTGGCATCCCAAGTTATACTTGTGTTGTTTTTCCATAGGAATGTTTTCATAGGTGGCAGGAGGGTCCAAAGTGGCTTTTGGCGAGCTCCTCAGGAACTAGCTATGTCTGTCATGTTATTTTTCAGTAAAATGACTCTAAATTTTACACCACCCATTTGGAAACATACTTTCTTGTTTTTTAGAACCTGTCCACACCAATTATTTCAGAAATTGGAATATGCAGAATTTTAAGACAATTTAAGAGTCATACAAGCAGCTTAGAGAATGGCTCTGAGGGAAAATGAACAGTGAGTTGATTCTAATCACAGGTTTCTCAGTCTGGCTGGAATTTTAGTTTCTACCCCAGATTCCTGCTATATCAGCTTAATCAGGTATCTAAATGTGTTTGTCAGCTTTTCGCCACTACTAAAATTCTTAAGGAGAAAAGGGTTTTATTTTAGCTCAGATTTGTAGGTTCCTGGGCATAGCACTGGAATCAGCTCAGATCTAGTGAGGGCCTTCTCAGCTACATCACATCAAGGAGGGTGGCAGTTGGTGGAACTGTGTGTGAGAGAAGTGATCACATTTCACTGCAGGTGTGGGTGTGGGCAGGTCAGGGCTTTTATAGCAGCTGTCTCAAGAACTGTCAGGGTCACACAAGAACCACTTGTATCTCTTCTGAGGGCAATGCACTCAGTTGTCCTAGGACCTCCCACTGTCTCTCTTCCCCCAGCTCCCCAGTGAAGAGGTCCTCACCACCTAACATCACTATCCTGGGACGCAAACTTCTAATACAGCAGCCTCTGGGGAGCTGGGAAGACATCCAGTATCCATGCTATAGAATGATATTAAAAGGAAGAAATAATCTTCCAGGCTCATCCTTGGTTCCTTTCCTTCTGAACTTTCAAATCCTATGCAGTATTGAAAGTTTTATAGAACAAAACATACTTTTATAATACAAGTTAGCAGTCTTTCTCCTTGGTATTTACCCAAAGAAGTTGGAAACTTACGTTCTTAGAGATACCTGTTCTAGAGTGTTTATAGCGGCTTTGTTCATAATTGCACAGACTTGGAAGGAACCAAGTTATTCTTTAGAAGATGAATGAACATCATTCATCACTGAAAATAAATGAAATATCCAGCCATGAAAAGATGTAGAGGAAGCTTAAATGTACTTTATTAAGTGAAAGAAGCTAATCTGAAAAGGTTATACACAGATGACATCCTGGGAAAATGCTGAACTATGGAGACAGTAAGGAGAAAGTGGTTGGCAGGAGTTGCAGGGAAGAACAATGAATAAGTGGTTCACAGGCCACTTTTAGGGCAGTGACACTATTTTGTATGATACTGTAACCCAGGCAAGTACATGTCATTACATATTTAGCCAAACCCATAGAAGGCTCAGCACTACAAGTGAGCCTTTAATGTACAAATATGGACTTAATTATCAGTATTGGCTCATCAGCTATAATAATTGTAGCGTACTAATGCAAGGTATATAATTTTTGCTTACATTTTATATGATCCTAAACTGCTCCAAAAATTTTTAAATTTTTAAAAGAGATTTTCATTGATTTGTTTGCTGTATGCCGAGCCCTTGGCAGGTATGTAGAGGCTGGTGGGGATACAACGGAATCCTGTAGGAATGCAAATGGGATGCTCAAAGAAGAGCAACCTGATTGAATCATAATAATTACTTAATGTGGAAGATGAGGTTTGATAGTTCAGTAGGACCTTAGAAAGGTGTAGCTAGAGGAGGGAATATATTCCAGGCAGAGGAGATCGCATATACAAAGGTCCTGAATTGGAAAGAAGATGGTTTGAAAGAAAAAAGAAGACTGTGATTAGAGCACAGAAAACCAGGACGAGTGGTCAGGTGTTGCAGAGAACTGCATGGCAGGATCCCTGGATTCTGGACCCAGGATGATGAAAGCTCATTGAAGGATTTCTAACTAAAAACTCAAGTGATTTCATCATGATCATACTGCAGTGAGCACTACTCATTGCTCTCTCATATGTCCTTCTGGTCGAGTTCCTCACTTACCCTAGATTTTGTATTAATCATTCTCTTTTTATATAATTTTACCATGTCTGTATCCCTGGAACTGAACAGTGTCATTTGCCACTTAATCTTTGACTTGCTTTTCTGGTTCAGTATTCATAGTATAGTACTGGGCTTCATTTCTCTCTCTCTCTCTCTCTCTCCCCCCCATCTCTTTCTCTCTCTCTTTTTTTCTTTTCTTTTTTCTTTTTTTTAGTACCGGGACTCCAACTCGGGACCTTGTGTTTGCCAGGCAGGCGCTGTGCCGCTGAGCTATATCTGCGGCCCCATTTCTCATGGTATAGTTCATCTTTACTGCTGTATATAAAATTCCCTTATACGCTATCTCCATTCTGCTGTTGATAGAAAAAAATTGGGCTGTTTCCAGCTGCGAACTATGCAGACTGCACCATGTGAGCTTTATTATATGACCTGCTCTGTGCAGGTGTGACATTCTGGGTGACTCGGGACCATTCTGCTGTCTGGCATGAATGTACCCATGGAGGTGGGGAGCCTTCTCGTTGTTCCACATTCTTCATTCATCTGGTGATTGTGGAATTATATGCCAGGGTGGTTTCAGTTTCATTTCCCTGATTACTAAGGAGGTAGAGAATCTGTAACTGTGTTTATAAATGGGTGCACAGGGATTTTTGCACATCCCTTCTCCTACCCTAATCCTGGGTATGCTTTAAAAGTGTTCTGAAGAACAAAAAGGACACGTAAAGGAAAACTGCCTCACTGGTCTGACATTTTGTCTTTTCTTCCAAAAGTTTTACTTACAGTTTTGCCTTTTAAATCTGTTTGTATTGAATTTTGCTTATGAAATGAACAGGAATCTTCTTGTTTTCTCACATGGATGACCTTCTGCCTCAGCACCGCTCAGGGACAGGTCACCCTGTCTTGTCCTTAGTGAAGTCTCTGTGTTTGGGTCTGTTTCTGGACTTGTTGAATTTCTAGTTGCTTTCCTTATGTCAGTGTTATGTGATCCTCATCACTAGGGCCCTGTATTCACACTTGATTGGTCTGCTTTCTTAGATCTGTCTAGTTTATGTTTCTGAAAGAGGCCTGGACTATTCTTGATCCTTTTATTTTGATACACATTTTTTGATCCTTGCACAGGTTTTCTTGGAATTCCACTGACTCTATAAATTAGTTTGGAGAAAATAAATATCGTTAGTATTGAGTATATTTTTAAAAATGTTAGATAAAGGGTGGACTTTTGAAATGGGAGGGAGAAGTGAGCTGGTTTGCATTGTTTAAAGAGATAAGTACAGAGAGGAGGACTGAAGACCCTGAGTGGCTCTGGGGCACGTGTTCCCCAGTGGGGAGGAGGCAACACCTGCTGTCACCACAGGCCCATCCCTGGCCTTGAGTCAGCAGGCAGGGCTGGCCAGAAGAGAAAGATGTGCAAAGGGGACCCGACCAGAGTAGATCACAGACAAGAGGGCTGTGTGCACAGAAATCTGTCCTAGAGTGTTTGTTTAAGCAACCAAGTGAAGCCGTCTTCTCCATTATTGAGTGCGCTAGTTCTTAGAAGGTTGTTGCTTCTATTGACTTTAAATAGATTCTCCTAGTTTAATTTTTAACATTGTTCCCAATTCTTTCAGGTGTAGTGCACAATGTACCTGCACAGTTTATTTATGGTTTTACTCTTCACGTCCTTGGATTTAGCCTTCTCAAGCTGATTGTTCCTCAGGTCTCACAGCCTTCCACGACTAGCCCTCTTCTTCTTGACACATGGGTGGGCTTCTCTGGTGTGGTCTGGCCAGCCAGCGGGCTCATCCTGGGCATCGCAGGGTGGTGACCCTGTACCTGGTCTGCATCTGTGCCCAACCTGCCCAACTCAGTTGGCCACATGTCTCTTTGCAGCCACAACCAGTCCAGGCTCCTGCCCTTCCACTGGGCTCTGGTCCCTGCCTTTCTGGAAAGCACTCATCTACAGTGTAATGGAACAGAGTACAAGAAAGTCTGCTCCCCATAACTTTGTGGCTTTACCCCTATAGAATGGTGCCGTTTAGGAGCCAGGGACCTACCTCGGTAGTAGAGCACTTGCTTAGCGTATATGAGGCCCTTGGTTTGATAATATTGAGTAAATATGTCCATTGAAATAGGTTTAAAATAGTGGAATTTTTTACTTTGTTTTTTGCAAGCACTGAAAATTAGTGTTGATGATAGGTATTTTATTAACTTATTTATGATTTGAATCAAAATTTTCAAAGCTTTATTTTTAGGGCAGCCCTAGAAAATTACACATTCGCATTTGTCTATATTATAGAATTTTGTTTAAAAATGACTTTATTACTATTCTGGTTTGTTTAAGGTAATATCTCAGCACTGATATGCCAGGTTAATAGAAGACTCTGTTAGGTTGGCCTAGGAGAGGTGTGGCTCCCTGCAGTTTCTAAGAGGAGGTTCTACTTTAGCACCATTGCTTTCAAAAAATTATTTTCATGGAGAGCAAAAGCCAGGCAGCTCTGTGTGAGCACCATGGGTCATTGGAGAGGGTGGGTCATGGAGCAGCGCATGGAATCAGAGGGAAAAAAGTCAGCAGCACCTCAGAGGCTGCTCTGTGCATTCCTAAAGGCATCTGTAATGCTTGACAATTTTTTTTTTAATTTTAAAAATAAAAGGAGGAAAACTAACAGCCTTTTACAGAATAGCAAAAGAACAGTACAGACAATACAGAGTTACAAAGTAGTAGGAAATTAACAATTCTTGTTGTATTACATGTTGATATCTTCAAAGTGGTTTCTCATGAAAACAGACAGAGACATGCAATATTGATCAATCAAGGACTCATTGACAGTTTCTTTCGGCAAAGAAATAGAAGACGGCAGGACAACTATGTTAACTATCCTGTATATATATACATACAAAATTTCTCCTTCTTTCCCTTCTCTTTTCCCACATCCCAGTTTCCCTTTACCCTTGAGTGTTTTCCTATCATTTCACAATGTCTGTCATACCTCCTAGTTTAACTCTTTCAGGTTTTACACTAGTGAAATAATGCGGTGCTTGCACATGCAGGTCTGATTTATTTCACTGTTGAGTATGGTCTCTAGTGACCATTTACCTATAAAGGCCTTGAGTTTATCTTTCTTTATAGCTGAGTAATATTCCATTATATAAAAGTACCACAATTTTCTTATCCAATCCTCGGTGGATGGACATTTGGGTTGCTTCCACATTTTAGCAATTCCAAATTGTGCTGCTATGAACAAGGTGCACATATATTGCTGTGATATGATGTTTTTAGATCTTCTGGGAAAATACCCAGAAGGGGGACAGCTGGGTTGAATGGGACCTCTAGACCTAGTTTTCGGAGGAATCTCCAAACTGATTTCCACAGTGGTTTCACCAGTCTGCATTCCCACCAGCAGTGGAGAAGGGTTCCTATTTCTCCATAGCCTCGCCAGCATTTGTTATTGGTTGATTTCTTAATGCTAGCCATTCTTACTGGGGTAAGTTGGAATCTCAGTGTTGTTTTAATTTGCATTTCTCGAATGGCTAATGATGTCGTTGAACATTTTCTCGTGTATTTATTTGCCATTTGTATTTCCTTATCTGAGAAGTGTATTCATCTCAGCTGCCCATTTTTGGTTTGGGTCTCTGAATTTCGGGGGCTGATATTTTTTAATTCTTTATATGTTCTAGATAGAAGCCCTTTCTTTGTCTGAGGGACAGTCAGCTAAAATGTTTTCCAAGTTTGTGGGTTTTCTTTCTGCTCTGCTGGTGATTTCTTTAGATGTGCAGAAACTTTTCAGTAGGATGAGATCCCAGTTGTTGATTCTTTCAAGTGTTTCACATGCAATTTGGTTTTTGTTCAGAACTCTCTGCCTCCTCTTATGTCTTCAAGGATTTTACCTACTTTCTCTTCCAATAGATTTAGTGTTTCTGTTTTAATATTGAGATCTGTGAACCATTTTGACGTGAGTTTGGTTTATGGTGATAGGCTTGGGTCTATTTTCAGTCTTTGGCAGGTAGCAAGCCAATTTTTCTGGCACCATTTATTAAAGAGGTTATCGTTCTTCCAGTGAGTTTGTTTGATCTCTTTATCAAAGATTAGGTGGCTGAGTGTGTTTTTGGTTGTGGCTGTTTCTTCCAGTGTGTTGCATTGATCCTCAGGTCTGTTTTTTAGCCAGTACCAGGTTGATTTTGACAGTAGTGTTGTAGTATAATTTCAGGTCAGGGATTGTGATTCCACCTGACTTGTCCTTGTTGCCCAGGATTGCTTTTGCTATTCTGGGTCTCTTCTGGTTTCAGATGAAATGACAAATATTTTTAAAATTACAAAAATTTTTTGATACAGTAATTAAACATTCTTTCTGCATTTTTCTCCTGTCTTTGCCTGTCTTTGATCTGCCTACTTTTCTAACAAAACCTGCCTCTCTACCATGTGCTATTGAAAGAAGGAGCATGGGAACTGGTGATACTGCTTGCACTCTGAGCCCAGTGTCTCCTCTGAGAAAGATACTCATGTTGTGGAGAAGGGAGATGCTGGTTCTGCTGAGCTGTGTGGTGTAGAGAAGAAGAACTGATTGAGAAGAAGGCCTGCAGGCTGCTGAGACAGGCCTGAGTGACGTGGCATTTTTGCAGATTTGAGAAAAATGTAGGTGCTTTAAACCAGTTGTTGCAGTGCTAAGTTAGGAGAGACTAGTGACTGTCGAGCTCTATGGAGTCAGAGGTTTGCTTGAAGTTACTCATTACAATGCAGTTTTAGAAAATATGCTTTCCAGGAAATCTTTGGCTTTTATGCTCTAATATTGTTTGTTGTTTAAAAGAAGGTTATCCCTTAAGGAAGTTTTTAGCATATAATGACCAAAAGTAGAGTGAACAAAAAAAGATAATTGTCACTGACAGTGGCCACTATGTTAATTGATGAGTCTGGCCTTTCGTTTTCAAAAGTTAGGTATGGAAGAGATTGTAAATAAGACTTTGATAGAGATTCAAATGGCAATATTAGACTTTGGGTGAATTTTATAATAGTCTTTGGTCCAAATCTGGCAGACATTCAGAATCATCTGAGAAGGAGCCTTTAATAGAGTGACTCTTAACTCGTACTTAGAGGTGCGGATCTGGTGGGCTTACTGCCTAATTAGGAATGGTTGCTTGTGTACAAGTGCACGCATGTGTGGTGTGTGTGCAGGAGAGCCATAAGTGCCCACATGCCAGTTTCACTATTCTCAGCTACTTGCCAGTGTTCTTTGGTGAGTACAAAAGTGGAGGCTGTGCCAAGATTTCTTAGAGTCAGGATCAAAGGCCTGTAGCGTTTCAGAGCCTCAAAGCTGCCAGCCCTTGGAAATGGAAACTCTTTGTAGGACACCTATCTTCAGAGGCTTGTGGTTCTTCATGAGTTAGAAAAAATCAGCTGTCTGTGGCTCTCCTAGCCACGTGGGCTGGGCCTTGGCTGTGGGTCCACTGAGTCAGTGATGTATCCGGGATGGCATTCACAGTCCTGGTTTTGGCATTTCTTGTATTGCTTAGAAAACCTCTTGTCAGCTCAACAGTGGAAGTTTGCTTTCAGAGAACGTGGTTGGGGGGGACCTTGAGTGATGTTCCGTGTGTTTGTTTGGTAGTAGGTTATGCGAGAGGGAGTGGCTGTGGGTTGTGCTCCCCTTGCCCAAAGCTGTTCAGATCAGAGGTTGGAGAAGTGCTCCTACTGTTTAAAGATGGAATGCAGAGTTCAGGAAGCTTTGGGCTTGGTTTCGTTCCCCTTTTAAAGAAGGTTGGAGAAGCCACAGCCCCACTATGAGGGCCCAGTCAGGGCCAGTTGTGCTGTGCACAGCCTTTGGTTTCACAGCATCCCTGGCGGCATGAGTCTTGAACCCTGTGGGTCTTGTTGTGTCCCTAGGCCCTGCTAAAAGTACTTAGTACCTGACTGCTCAGGGTGCTGTTCTTTGTGTGCCTCTTTATGGTACCTTTGTGGGGGCTGCACCCTGTCCATGTCACCTCAGGGCGGGTGCTGTCCTGGGGAGCCTGAGCTCCAGTTTCCCTGAAGTGCCATTTGCACTCTACTTTCCTTTGTGTCAGCTGATACTGGTCTCTGAATTCTGTCCTGTTCCTTTAGGCCTATGGGGGTGGCGGCCGACAGGCCCTGCCTCATGTCATACTTCCTGCTGTTGTGTTTCAGCTGTTCTTTAACTTGGGTTTCCAACCCCAGACACTACTAAGAATACAAGTTAGCATGAGGGTAATGCTTAGCAAATGGCAGTGTATCTCAGAATAGGTTTATGAAAAGGAAGAGCAGAAAACCCCAATTATTCATTTTTTAAAACATGGTAAAATGTGTGACCTTGTAATGGTTGTACTTAAAAACTTTGAAAACCCTAAAAGTATAGACAGCAGCTACCAAGCTTTTTATACTTAAAAACTTGCCAGTTAGCTAAGAACTTAATTTTAGTTCAAAGTGCTTGACATAGAAAATTTCTCTTGCTTAACAAATGTACGAGAAAGTATTGTATCTTCATTTTGTTCCTTTAATGCCTGCTGAGGCTTCTGGCTCTGCTGGCTTCACCAATCAGAAGCCAAATGTTAAGGCTCAGTTTCTGAAGATCTCTGGGAAGTGAGAGCAGTGATGTCAGTGTCTGGAGGGGGAGCTGGGGCACAGGCCTTGGGCTGGCTCCAGGGATGTCCTGGGAGATGGCATTCTCTTCACAGTTGTTTTATTATTTTCTTCCCACAATGGTGAAACAGCCAGACCAAATCCATTTGGAATGCCTGGGATGGTGCCACCATATGTTCCCCCTCAGATGCTCAACATTCCACAGACTTCGCTGCCAGCAAAGCCCGTGGTAAGGCACCCCCTGAGGTGAATGGGGCAGAGGACCCTGGATGCGGCAGTTTAAATCCTTGGATTGATGTATAAGATAGGTACCTGTGTTTGTGGAATTAAAACTGATAGGGGAGGAGGCAGCCCAGGCCCGCATCAGGCCACACCTTCCTGCTGACCTATGCCATGTTTCAGGCCCCACAGGTGCCCAGCCCAGGGGGCGCCCCGGGCCATGGTCCATACCCGTACAGCCTGGCTGAGCCGGCCCTTACCCTGGACACAGGCGGGAAGAACCTGGCGGAGCAGAACAGCTACAGCAACATTCCTCATGAGGGGAAGCACACGCCACTGTATGAGAGGTCCTCACCTATCAACCCAGCCCAGGGTGGCAGCCCCAATCATGTGGATTCCGCCTACTTCCCTGGCTCTTCTACGTCATCATCATCAGACAACGATGAGGGCAGTGGAGGGGCGACCAAGTGAGTACACATGGCCACAGAGTGACCTGGGGGGCTCCCTTCTGGCTGTAGCTGCTTGGGTCTTGCACACAGAAGTGTTGGCTTCAGGGCTATACCCTTTGTTCAGAGGGGTTTTCTGGACGTGAAGGACGTGGGAAGACTGGGCCTGCTCTGGCACCGCGTCAAGTCTGTACCTCATATCCCAGGCCCCTGACCTGAGCTGCAGGAATCCTTCTGGGGAGGAGGTTTGTGTGATGCCTAGACTTAAGGGTATACCTGGGTTGCTGATGCTCGTCCTTCCATACATGTTCCGGTCCTGGCCTGCTGCATTAACCTTCTGGTACCTGGGCAACGGGAGCTCTGAACTTCCTCTCCTCTAAAGTCCCAGCACCTCATAGCACCATTCTTGAAATGACACTGTTTGCCCAACTAAAACTACAGGAAGCTGCCTGAATGCAGGCTGGAATTCCTCCCATAGAGGAATATTGACATTCACAAATACAGAGTTGGTTACAGTCTGATCAAGGAAATCTTACATTATGTCTCAAAAAGGAGGAGGGAGGAAGAAGTATCTTTCCTTTGAGTTTGTGTCCCCTTTTCCTTAGTTTGAAGTACACTGTATAGGTGGAGAACCAGTGCTAGTTAATACTACATCTACCTGGGCTAGTGGATGTTACATCCAGGTTTGATCTCTGACACAACTTTGAGAGATGTAGGTTCCATGCTTTCTATGGGTTCTTTTTGGCATGTCCCCTGAAACAAGGGATGCTTCTTGTTTTTCCCATCTGCCTATAAAATGGGAACAAATTTTGCCTGTACACCCTGTTCATAGGAAAGAAATAAAGTCATAAATCTTAATTTACTATATGTACAATTGTAAAACTTCCAAAGTGAAGTTAAGAATTGTACTTTAATATTCATACATTACCCTTCCAACAAGATGATAGGTTTAAGAGCCTTTGAACCAGGATCTTTGGGTTGGGACCCAGAAATCTGCACTTTAAACAAGCACTCTCATGAGTTTCAAGCATACCAAAGTCTGAAAATAGCTGACAGATGTTCCTTACACTCTGAATTTGAGGCATTACGTTTTTTTTTTTTTTCCTATGTGCATTTTCTTTTAAACATCTACTCCTCAGCAGGACAAGCACCTGCATGGCAAGTGCAAGGTCCTGAGTTTGATTCCTGGTACCAAAAAAAAAGTCCACTCTGACAGTATCAAAAATCTATACAGCGTAGGTTAATCTGAATGGGAAATCTTTCTAAACTCTGAAACCTTTTGCAGAAAGGCAAAAAGAGGAAATTTATACTCAGCTGCATGCTAGTGACAAAGATGTGGAAACTAGATGAAGGTGATCAGTTGGGCAGGTGAGTGGTGGCCATGGACAATGAGCGGGACCTGTTTTTTTTTTTTTTTTTTTTGGTTTTTCTCTGGTACCGGGAACCGAACTCATGACCTTGTGCTTGCCAGGCAGGCGCTTTTGCCGCTGAGCTAAATCCCCAGCCCCAAGGGACCTGTTTGTTAGGGTGGGGATAGAGAAGACAGCGAAGTACCCATCTGCTTGAGCCTGCTGTCCTCCACAGAGTAATACTGATATTCACAAATGCGAGCTAAACTTGGAGCACGTGGAATTGCCTGCACATTTTCTTCTTTCCTGCGTGATCTGCCCTTACCTGTCTGTAAAGGTTCTGATAGACTTTTCCTGGGCTCTGGGGATCTGGCCTCCTTCTGAACTCTTGAAGTGCCATTGTCTTTACCTTGGGTGTGTCATTTTTACAGGTTTCTGGAGGTGCATCTTGTTTCTGCTTTTGGCATGTGACCTGCTTGGTGTATTGTAGTTAGTTTTGTCATCCTTGTGTTATAAAATATTTTGCAGAAAGTATGGTGTACATGCAGACTTGGCTGAAAAGGTTAGACTAGTGCAACCCAGCAGGGATTTAATTTCCTTCAATCTACTTCCACATTTATTGTAATAAGTAAGAGACTGTGTTAGGATTGCCAGGAAAGAAGGTGGAAGAGGTAGAATACTTGTACCTGCAGCCTCAAGGTCAAACTCTACTAGGGGCATGCTTTGCTTATGACAGACACTTGGTACAGTTTGTATTCGTGTATGTCACAGTGTTTATGGTTTTTCAGTGAGGATTCTAGCCTGTTGAATGTGTTCTATTATGTGTAGCTAGTTTGAGGCTATGTATAAGAGAATGGAGAATTGCTTTCATATAGTCCTGCTAACCTGAGAAACTGAGGCAGGAGGATCATTTGAGCCCAGAAGTTCAAAGTCAGCCTGGTCAACATAGTAAGACCTGGTCTCTAAACAAAACCAAACAAGAACAGTTCAGTATAGGAGTACTAAGTCAGGATTTTAACTTGCTTTGGTTTGAACTTGAATTAAGACCTTGGGCCTAGTCTATGCTTTCAGGATGGTCTTGAGGGAAAGGAAGTTACCCATTTAGCCAAAAAGAAGTGCTTGAGCACTTGCTGTTTTATCTGTGAACAGAGTACTGGCTGGTGCAGGATGAGGCCTGTGCTCATATTGTGAGCTCTGAGGGAGGATGATCTGCACACTGGCTGGGGCCACAGGTGCCCACCCATGATGAAGACTCCTAGAAGAGTGACTTAGGGAGGGGCAGGGCTGAGAGGTGGCCTCTAAGGGCTGGGTCTTGTAGAGCGTGATGCCTTCTCAGTACCACCGGTAGCATCCAGAGTGTACTCACGTGGGCCCTGGGCTGCAGAGACCTGGTGTTTCTTTGCAGGTTAGTTATTCCCATCTTGATGCCATTTGCGCTTGGACAAACAGGTCTCTGGACAGTTAAATAATTGAACCTTGAAGCTCTGATCTTAAGCACCTCAACAGATGGACTATAGAAATATTTAAAATTTGTAGACTATAAAATAGCAGAGCAGTTGTACGTTCCACTCATCTTGCAAGGCGTGCCCTCACGTCTTTGCAGGCAGACCCTAAGCCCAAGACTGCTAGGACTTGCTCTTGGGTTGGCTACCGTGTGTCAGTCCCCACTGGATGGGACAAGGTAGCTGCAAAGGGTCAGTTTCTATAGTATAGGAGTATTTCCCACAGTACATGTTAAATGATCTCACAAGAAAGCAATAAACTAAATTTTGAATGTGGGATGATAGACAAAGTAAATGACCCAGTTCTCTCAACAGTAAATCAGTGGCTTTTATTTTTTATAGGGTGTTGGTGATGGGTAACTTGGACTGTTATAAAAGATAACCAAAAAATAAAAGCTTCCTACAAATTAAAATATAAATGTTTTAAATAGCAGAAGCCAAGCACATGCAATTCAAAAGTAACACAGACATCACTAAACACGTAAGAATATACTCAGCTTCACTAAGAAGAGAAAGGAATGCCATTTAAAACATAAAAAGTTGCCCTTTTTAAAAACCATAAAGTTTTGGAACATTTGTTCTTAAGGATAAACCAGGGAGAGGGCCAGGGTGGAGAGGGCGGGAAACAGGCATCCCAGTCTCCTGGCAGGTTGCTCTTGCCCCGCAGCTTTGCCTGCATGAGTCTTGAGAGATGGAGGTATGCACTGTATGCACAGGAAGACAGGTGCAGGCTGTGTGTTGCAGCAGCATGGGCATGCCCACATGTCTTCCATGGGGGCTGTCCTCCTGAAATGCCAGAGTATACAGATGCTCCTGAAAGGCCACAGAGTATACAGATGCTCCAGTTGGCCCTACAGTGGGTAGGGGCAGCCTGCACAGCCCGGGGAGAGTCCCTGGCCATGCCTAGTGTAGGGCCTGTGTTTTATCCCCCTTACTTCCCTTTTTCTGGGGTTTCACTTTCTCCAGCAGAGTTGTGCAGTGGCTCTCTGCCACTCTTCTGTTGGAATGGAAGTCACGGTGGTTAGACCAGGGGTTCCTAGAGGTGCGCAGCCTTCCTGCCCTGCAGTGGTGGCCACCAGAAGTGTTTTCCAGCAGAGACTCGCGATGAGCTGCATAGGCAGCATGCCTGTAGGAAGGCCAGGCCCAAGTGTGGTTGACTGCTTCTGCAGACGCACTTCTCTCTGTGGTGTTTGTGTCCCATGGAGGGAGACAAGCTGGTGCATTTAACCAGTTATACAGGTCCCTGGCAATGAAATCAGACAGATGTGTTGTGTTATAACTCAATATTTTCTCTGATTTCTTTTTTCATAGCTCTATTAGCATATGCTTTTCTGTTCTTGGTGAAAATTTTAAAAAGATAAGGTAGCACTCTTGTTTTTCTTGCCCTTTGGCCTCTGACTGACCTTTGCAGTCCTGTTTTGGTTGAATTAAGAATTACAGTTGAATCCCTGTAGAGGTGTTCATTTTATATTTTCTTAGATTCAATTTTCTCATTGCATCTTGATATAAACGTATGTAGAATTCAACATTGGAAAATGTAATATAAAGAATCCCAGTGATGAATATTAAAATACCTAATTTTTGTCTGCATATACTAAAATGTAATTTGGTTTTGGTTTTTTTGTTTCTTTCATTTTTTGTTTTGTCTTTTTAAGACAGGGCCTTGCTGTGCAGTTCAGGCTGGCATTAAGCTCACTTTGTAGTCCAGGCTGGTCTCAAACTTGCAGCAGTCCTCCTTCCTCAGCCTCCTGAGTGCTGGGATTACAGGCGTGCGCCACAATGCCCAGCTTTTTAAAATGCAGTTTTTATATGAATGAGACCTTACTATAGGAATAGCAACATGCCTGTTTTCCTTCTTTTATATTTAATACATTTATGTAAGTTTATATGTATACTGTACTTGTGTATGTAAGTGTAAAATATAGATGTGCTTACTGCATAATAAGTGTAAATATGTGTGTATTTAATACTGCTGACTTTTTAAATGGATGTATAAAAGTCCCATTTAGAATGCTAACTTTTCAACTTTGTGTCTTTGTATAGATATATTTCATTTTCTTGTATACCAACATGTGAGTCTTTAGTAGAGAGTGCACAATGCTGTGGCATATGCAAATATGTATTATTGATTTGAGGTATGTAACATGGCAGCAACTCTTGTTTATACTTTGCAACTCCCTCCTCTCCCATTAACTCATGCTAATGACGTGTGACTCTTATAGGGTCACATCTGATGTGTGGAAGGTGAGCCTAGGAAGGTGGATGGCTTGATGTCAGTGTCCAGGGTCCGGCCTCTGGCCCAGTGCTGTCAGGAGCCTGCCCTTCTAGGGTCTGGCCTGGTGTTTCTGGTTATGGTTCTGTGGCTTTAAGCACATACTTTTGTGTATTCTCACATAAATAGGATGTCTGCTGAATTGTTTGTGGATTTTTTTGTTTTTTGTTTTTTGTTTTGGTTTTTTTGGTACCAGGAATCAAACTCAGGACCTTGCGCTTGCCAGGCAGGCTCTTATGCCGCTGAGATATATCCCCGGCCCTGTTTGTGGTTTATATAAGCTGATAAGCGTGCATAATAGATGATAGTTATCACTTAAAAATTAACTGTACAGGCTGGGGATATAGCTCAGTGGCACAAGCACCTACCTAGCAAGCACAAGGTCCTGAGTTTGATTGCCAGTACCAAAAAAATAAAATAAAATAAAATAAAATAAAATAAAATAAAATAAAATAATAAAGTAAAATAAAAATTGTTGAAGTAGTATAAAATAAAAAACATTGATTTGGGTAGTTTTTTTTTTTTTTTTTGTGAGACAGGGTTTTGCTCTGTAGTTCAGGCTGGCCTCGAACTTGCAGCAGTCCTCCTGCCTCAGCCTCCTGAGTGCTGGGATTACAAATGTGTGCCACCATGTCTGGCTGATTTGGTTTTCAATATAGAATAGCTAAAGAATTATATTCAGCTCCCCTTTACCTGATTTCCCAGGAAATACACTCCTGAGATATGTGTCTTTTTCCTTTATTGTGGTTCGGGTATTTTTTGTCCTCTCAAAAATGTGAGGGCTTTCTGACAACCTTCAAAGGCCACCCCATCCTGGCAGGCTCCCCTGCTCCCAGGGGCTGACTTGCCAGAGGTGGAATGGTCCTCTGTTCCTGCTTGCTGTTTCTCACACGTGCTCATGTGTGAGCTCCCCCTGCATCTGGCTCTCCCATGGCGGCGTGTGGCAATGGTTCAGAATAATGTGTCTGGATTGGAATCTAGTGCCTTTTCATGTGTGAATAGTTGTCTTCTCTCTCATCCTGCATTTTGTCATGAAACTTCATATCACAGGGGTATGGATATAGTTCAGAGAAAACTATCCTCCTGTACAGAGCGCAGCATGACTTATCCACCTTCCTTGGGGCCTGGTGCAAGTCAGTGAGAAGTGTCGCAGTTGTGTAAAATGAAATGTAAGTGTATAGAGGATAATTCTAAAGTCTAGCCCATCTGTTCATCAAAGCAAGGCATTTATCATATTCACATCCTTTGTTTTCTTCCATTATAAATAATGGTTATTCTACCAAAGTATATTGGGCTTCTTATAAAGAGGCTGTTGTCAAGATGCTTTTCAAGAATTTTGATCTTGCAGTATGATCATTAGAGGAGCCTATGAGCATCTGAATTAAGGTATTTTATTTTCTGTTTGATGGTCTGCATAGGACAAGAGGGTGGGCAGGTATAGCTTCTGTGGGGTCCCCAGTGTCATGGCACCGTGCTTTGGTTCCAGGGCCAGTAGAGAGCTGCATCTGCTCCTGGGTGGGTAATTCCCTAAAGCACAGCCTTCCTCACCCACTGTCCTGGCCCCTGGGAGTGTGAGATGTCTGCTTGTTCAGTGAGCATGCCAGGTGAATCTTACACTTGACAGTAGTTGGAAGAACTTTGTTTTTCACATTATATAAGAGAGAAGCAAGATTTGTTCCTCTGTCACCATATACTGGTACTGTGTGGCACCGTGAAGCAATTTGTCATCCCCCACATTTCCCCATTGCACAGTCAGAGCATCCCATCATCATGAACTCAGGCAAGTCCTCGATGAGGTACTGCTGGTGGATGAGGTACTTGCTTCCTCTTTGGGTTTGGTGGGGTGCACCCTAGGCTTCAGCAATGCTTACACAGGTTCGTTGCCTCTTAGCCATCTCTAGGGTGTCCTCTCATTTGTTAGGTTGCACCTGAGTTTCACAGGTGCAACCTCTCACAGAGCTGTGGTCTCTCTGGCCACCCTGGAGACCTGGACGTGAAGAGCAACCTTTTTCTCTGGTACGCAGTGTCCTTGACTGGAAGGGCTTTTGTGTGCTCTCAGATGCAGCACAGTGCTCTCAGATTAAGGTGGAGGGGGCAGCCTTCTCATCTCTGTCTCTCTCTTTTTTTTAAATAGTTTTCTTTTTCTCTTTTTTTTGAACAGGACTAAAGTGAAATCAACTAGAAGATAGAATTAGTGAGTCTTAAAATCTGAGCCAGGCATTCCTGGTTCATGCCTGAAGTCCCAGCACTTGGGAGATGGAGGCAGAAGGATCACAATTTTGAGACAGTCTAGCTAAACAGCACATTTGAGGCTGACCTGAGCTACACAGTGAGGTCTGTCTCAAAGCAACAAAGCAAAAGCCCTTTCCATCTGACATGTGGGTCAGTTAGAAAGGCAATCCAGATGGTGTATCCCATGCTGGCATGCCCTGTAGCCACCACAGCAGTCATAGGTACTTTGGACACAAACCTGCCACAGAAGAATGAGGCAGGGACTGACTGCCTGGAGAAGCCTGCCTGTGCCCCACCTGGGCTCACCCTGCCTGCTGGCTCTGCCTACGCCGCTGAAGCCTGTCAGGTTCCTGCTTTCCACATTTGTCCAGGATCATGATAAATTACTGCCAACACTGTGGCCCATAAGCATTTGGATGTTTTTGTGTGTTTTGAGACAGGGTCTTGCTCTGTAGTTCAGGCTGTTCTTGAACTCATGTGTAGCCCAGGCTGGTCTCCTGAATGCTGGGATTATAAGTGTGCACCACTACGCCTGGTAGCATTTGGAATTTATGAAATTATTTACTCAGATTAATCATTCTGGTCTGTTCCTTTTCAGGTTTTTACAACGCTGATTAAACCTAAATTGCTTTCCTAGGCACTAATGAATCACAGTGCTGTTTCACAGATGCTGATTGAAATGCCTCATCCTGCCTGCCCCACCTCTTTTCTGCTCTGATTTTTACTACTTTACCAAATAAAGCTGCTCCCCAGATAAGTTTCCATACGAGGAGGCTGGGGATTTAGCTCAGCGGCACAGCGCCTGCCTGGCAAGCACAACGTTGTGAGTTCCATTCCCGGTACCAGGGGGAAAAAAAAAGTTTCCATATGAACCCTCTTCTCTGAACTCACTGAGGCCATCCATCTCTGCCTACAGGGCACTTACCCCCTTCCTGATAGTCCATCCCCAGCCGCACCTGCAACACTGCTTTCCGTGAACAGACTGGATGCCCTGTCCGTCACCTTGCGCTTATTTCTAAAGTATGCCAGGGAATATTGAATCTTACCCCGCCTGAGAGTTGTCACTTAAAAGATGGTGAGTCCTCACCTTACTCCCTCACGATAACCAAAGCCTCCCTTGATGCCAGGCCTGCCTTCCTTTTCCTCTGTGCCCTCCTGCGTGCTCAGCACACCGTAGACTGTCTTTGCATTGCTCAGTTACCTGTCTGAAGCGGGAAGAAATATTCTTAGAATTATTTCTAGAGATAATCTCTTGTGGAGAATGTAAGATTAGAAAAGCATGACAAGCACTGCTAATTACAAGTCTGCAGGCTTAGTTTGGGCCCTTCTCACTGTCATGAACTTGTTTGGGATAGTGATCCACAATAACTAGTGACCGTATTCATTTCCCATTCAGTCACATCAGTGGGAACAAGGTTGGCTGGGAGAAGACTGGAAGCCACGTGGAGCCACAGACGCGGGGAGATCCAGGAGACCAAGCAAAGGTACGATGTCTGTCCCTTCAGATATTTACGCTGTGACTCTAGTGTTATATCAGTTTTTTGACAAATCCTCTCTTTTAAGCATGTTATCAGTTACATATACCTTTCCAGAGAGGAGAGAAGGGAAGGAAGAGTTCAGAGCTGCCCTCAGCCTGCCTGTCTCAGGAAGGCCGGACACCTGTGTACCTCCTTCCCCTTTGGACAAGCTGTCCGAGCTACCTTTCTAAAGGAGTTTTGTGAGGTTTAACTGAGAAAGCCACTGGGATATGTACTTTATTGTTATTAGTACTTTTTGTTTGTTTTTTGTTTGTTTGGGACAAGGTCTCACTATGTAGTTCAGGCTGGCCTTGAACTCAGCAATCCTGCCTCAGCCTCCTGAGTGCTGGGATTGCAGGTGTGTGCCACCACACTTGACTGGGATAAGTACTTTAAAAGTGAAAATAAACTAAATTTTATTTCTCCTTTTTTACCTACTTTTGCCTACTAATAGTGATCTCTAACCAGGAGTGATAGTTGCATAGCCTGAGTATTAGTTTCCTCATCTAAAGAGATATTTGCAAAATCTTGAGAAAAGCAAAAATGCAGGGAAGTGGGCAACACGATGGTGAGCAAGAACCGAGCAGGGCAATGAGGTGGCTGCGGAAAGCTGGGGGCCCCAAGAGAGGAGCTGTGGCGGGTGGGGGGCACTTCCTGAGACAAGCTCCCCACGGCCCCCTTCCACCCACAGACGTGTAGGGAGATCCAGAGTGGGCGGGAACGTATGACAGTCCCGTGTGGCAGAGCCAGTGTTGAATGTATTTCTGTATGCAAGGAGGCCCAGTTAAGGGAAGGGGTAGGGCCCTTCTGGTCTCTGTTGTGAGGCTGACACTAGACCTAGTCTTTACACAGGACTCATTTTTATTCTCTGTGCTTGCCAGCACCTAGCACACTTAGATACAGTAATGGAAAGGTGACATGAACTCAGTTTCCTGCGTCTTCTCTTTGCTCTGTAGGCAGAAGGCTCATCCACTGCTTCTTCAGGAAGCCAGCTAGCTGAAGGCAAAGGCAGCCAGATGGGCACAGTCCAGCCAATCCCATGCCTGCTGTCGATGCCCACGAGGAACCACATGGACATCACCACACCTCCTCTGCCCCCGGTTGCACCTGAGGTGTTGAGAGTGGCCGAGCACAGGCACAAGAAGGGGCTGATGTACCCCTACATCTTCCACGTCCTGACGAAGGTACTAGCCAGAGCCTGGAGGGGCTGCTGTTATTTGACGGGTGTTTTGTCCTTCTTTTCCTTTTGTGAACTATTTTTTTGTCTTAGTAAACTAAATGAAAGTTTACTTTTCCCCTTTTAAACATTAAGCAGAAGGTGAAATTTATATTTCTGAATATGATTTTAAGGTAACTTAAAAAGTCTCACTTGCCCCTTCAATTTAGTATATTTTTGAAACTTCTAATGAACGTGAAATATTGCATCATTTTATGACTTGTAATTTTATTTTATTTCAACCTTAGAACTTCTTATACCATATTTGTGCTATAATGCCAGGTTTAATTTTGACGGGAAATAGAATATCTGATTTCTGCATCATTTGTTTCTAGAAAAATCATGTCTCCCTTTTTGAGTGGCTAATAGTATCCTATGTAGTTTGACTCTACCTCACTGAGTGCAATTGTAAAAGTGCTAATTGCAAAATAAAGACTACACAGGATTTTGTTAACATGTACAGAGTCAGAAGATGTTACCTGTTTACTCGGTGTCATATTACATTTTATTAGTGTCTTAGCAAATGTATGGTTAAATATATACATACTGTGTGGTATTGTTTTTATTTTTATTTTTTTAGTACCGGGAATCAAACTCAGGACCTTGTGCTTGCCAGACAGGCGCTTGTGCCACTGAGCTATCTCCCCGGCCCTGGTATTGTTTTTAAACTTTGGTGTCTCCAGTATATCTATGTGTATTTAAATTCCCTCTGCGATTTCTAATTTTTGTGTTGGCACTCACCTGAAAGTTAACAAGTCACTTCAGTGACCAGACTTATAGTGAAATGGTTTATTACTACCTTGTATTATTAACTTTTTCTCAAGACCATCTCCCATATATTATCAGAACTTTATCTGTTTATTTTCTGCATTCCACCTGTGGTTTGTAAGATGGAGTCAAATAGAAATGACTCCTGATCCATAGTACTCACAAGGTGGGTTGTTGATGGACTAAGCCAAATGTTGCTCTTATAAATTAAAGGACACAAAGAATATTTAGCCAGTACTATTTACTCAGCTCTTGTAAGTTTTTTTTTAGTGGTAACTGCCTCTAAATCTTAATATACTGTTTGATCTGGGCATGCATGAATAGTGTCACTTTCAAATTGCATTTGTAAGGTAAATATTTTTTTGAGTTTAACATAAATTATGAAGGGTAAACGAAAATTTTTATTGTAGGAGAAGGATTTTGCTAAGTTTAAAGGACAAAAGTTTTGGGAAGGCATCCTTCAAAATAACGTCTAAGGAGATGGCACCCTTTCCCTGTGGGGCTGTTTGAGGTGCTAGATGTCCCCGAGCCATGTGCTATGTCTGTGCTTCCAGTTTGATGCCTGAGCAGTCAGTCAGATCCACAGGAGGGGCACAAACACACCAACCCCCTTCTTCAGCCCACACGAAATTTAAAGGCAGATATTGACAAAATGACTGAATAAAGTAAGCGGTTTTTTCAGATTTTAGAATAGTACATAAGCTTTTTCAATATTTTAGGGTAAAGTTTAGGCTGTAATGGCTACTGCTTCTTATGAGCTGAATATCTCTGATTTGTCCAAGCTGAGGTATCTGCAGTGACATGAAACTTCACAATAATGTAGAGAATTACTGAAGCATCATAATAGTTAGAGAAATTTTCTCTAGGGGCTGGGGATTTAGCTCAGCGGCACAGCGCCTGCCTGGCAAGCGCAAAGTCGTGAGTTCAGTTCCTGGTACTGGGGGGAAAAAAAAATTTCTGTAGATCAGAGTGTTAGGCCATATGTAGCTACTGGATCAATGAATATCAAAATACAGAGGATAAGGGGAATGACCAATTTTGAATTCAATTTGTGCAAAAGACCAAGTATTATAAAATTATTAAGAGAATACATCAATGAACTTTACAGACATTGAAGATCAGAAGTGTATAAAATTCCCTGCAACATATGTTGAGATGTATTTTGATGCCAGAATACCTGAGATCAGGGACCAACAGCATTTGGCAGCAGTCTTGGCTGCCCAAGGCCACAGTAGTTACTTGTCTTTTGGCAGCATGTTCTTGAGCCAAATGAAGTTCTTGCCTTAGTAGCCTGGAATATGAGCCCGGTTGCGTGCCATTGTATTCTGACCTAGCAACTATTTGTGGCCTCATCTGCACTGAGAAGTTTATCGACCACTTGTCCAAACTATGGCAGAAGCCTAGTTTGTGTTTAAGTTCTTGTAGGTAGGTGGATTTTAACATATGGTGATTTTTTTTTGTGTGTGTATGAAATTTCTTGGCAAAGAAAACATGACCATTTTAAGAATACTGCATTACTTGGTTGCATATAGGTCATTGAAATTATAAACCTTATTACATGTGACCATCTGGACTCTAAAAGTTGCAAGTTCTCCAAGTTTTCTATTTGTTGTCTGGTGTTATCTGTCTAGATTGTTTCAAAGACTTTGGATCATCTATGTGGCTTTCTTTTGTTCTTGGTTCTGGATTAAATATAAGGTAACACGGGTTATTTTGAGTGTTTGGGCATGTGTTTGGACCGCAGACTGCCATATGAACTCTCCTAAACATCTCAATGTGGGCCAGTTGTTAAGCCATTGTTTTGGAGTAGAATTACAATGTCATTAATTGGAGATAATGCAGTATATTTCTGTGAGTTTATTGTAAATTCAACATGAAAAATGTGCAATATTATTCTGCTTTCTTCCATGCAAAGGGTGAAATCAAAATTGCTGTTTCTATTGAAGATGAAGCCAACAAAGACCTGCCTCCGGCCGCCCTGCTCTATAGGCCAGTTCGTCAGTATGTTTACGGAGTCCTGTTTAGTTTGGCAGAAAGCAGAAAGAAAACTGAGAGACTTGCTTTTAGAAAGAACAGACTTCCACCAGAATGTATGTACTGTAACAATCCATTGTTTGTTTTCCTCAGTACCTCGTATTCTCTTGTACATTTTCTAAAGTCTTACAAGACTCCTGACTGAGCTGCCCTGAGGACCTGTGTGCAGGAGGTGGGCCATCCTTGGGCCATAGGCCAGGGAGAACCCTCAGGGCAGAGAAGAAGCCAGACTTCCTCATTCTTATTCCAGTAACCATGTTTATTCAGTAAAATCATAATACAGCAGGTTTATACTTCAAACTCATTATTGGTCTGAAAGCAGGCTTGAGTGATCATTGCTGTCTCTTAATTACCCTGTTTTGGTCACCGGGATGTGTGTGTCTGTGCCCTGGTGTCCATGAGGTGCGGTGCTGTTCTCTCCAGCATCCAGAGTTCTGGTGAACAGGTCCCACGGGCTCTTTTGCCATCGCGGAGGTTGTGGAACTTGCGTGGGTCATCTCAAGATTACCATGATTTACCCTGGAGTCCGTCAGATGCAGTGTCTGCTTCCAGCTGATTGCCTTATTGCACGGGCGGGTGGACAAGTGGATATACTGAAAAGTATGGTTTTAAATGTTGATCAGATAGGAGGTGAAAAGCATTTTCCTCCCTCTTGTGGGCCTGTGTCATATTTTGGGGAAACAGTGCCTTTCTGTTGGTAATTATATCTCCTATTGCAAGGCATGTAAAAGTCACTGTACTTTTACTGAGAAATACAGAAAACATTGTCAAAGCACACAGAGCAAAGTAAGAATTTTTTCAGTTGTGGAAATTGTAAATTACTAGATCATTCTTTGAAGCAAAGACCTTTGGAGATTTTTCTGCCGTGTGGTGGTACACATAGACCTTGTCAGGTATAAAGCTCACGTTCAGTACTGACTGACATACTTACATTCTGTTTGCAGTTTCTGTGCCAAAAGTGCAATCTGTAAGGCATTAAAATAAAGCCCTCTCCTTGCCCTTCCCTGGAGATATTTTACTGAGAGTGACTGCTGACTTGCTTGTGTAACTATATAATGCCAGCCACATAGGGTCCTCACCTTGTACCCTTCTGTGTCCTTGAGGACGAGGAACACGAAGCCTTTTAAATGACATTGTTCTCAAAGGTCTAGGGCATTGTTACATGCACATATCCTTATTCTTTTCTCACCCCGTGTGATCCATTTGTTGACAAAAGAGCTTTGCACCTTGCCAGTCACTACCATACAGCTTGGCTGAGGCCAAGGGCTGAGAATGCCCATGCCTCTAATCCTGGCACATTGGGCTACTTTGGCTCCTTCACCCTCGGCTGCAGAGTACCATGCTCACTTCGTAGGGGAAGACATTCTTTTATTTGCTCTGTGTTCCAGAAGCAGAATTACCTTTAGGTATCCAGTCATCATCTGTACCATCCCATGGAGTCTACTGTGACTGTCCCCTTCCTCTTGGCATCAGCATGTTCTGCATCCTGGTATGCTGCATTACTGGACATGCACAGAATTGTCTTGATCCCTTGTGCCCTGCTGGTAGGTCTGTGACCGGCATACACACAGCTGATCTGGGCCATGGTCTGGCAGTGGTGTCTGGCAGTAGGAACAAACCTTCTGCAGAGCACACGGAGAGGGAGTCACTAAGAACCAGGCAAGGTGCCTGCCTACCCCAGCTGTTCCGCGCAAGCCAGCCTTAGCTGTCATTGAGGTCAAGGGAATGAGCCATCAAGGGAAGGGAAAACCAGGGGAGGGAAGTCTGGGATGACTCAGGTGGTCCAGGAGGATGGAGAAAGGTAGAAGAGGGAGGCTTTCTAAGCATCGGCTCCTCAGACATTGTGGAGATGGCAAGAAAACCATACTTCAGAGTAAGGGTTTGGCTAGGGTTGTTTTGGCTAGGTCCCTTCTTCTACCCTTCCCTTTACAGCTGTGGTATTCTTTGGACTATTGAGAAGGATTTAATAGGAGAGAGAAAAGATGACTGTACCAGAGAAAGTAGGAAAAAATTAGAAAGTTGTAGGTAATGAATTGATGTTCATATAGTTAGGTGGAGGGAGAAGTTCCTACTTCAGGACCATTATTCTCGGTGAAAGCAGGAAGAGCAGAGGTGAGGACATCTAGGTTCAGTTTGGAAAGGGGACCACCTAGCAATGTGCAAAGGTAAGAGCCCACCCGGGCCAGGGCTTGGGAAGGAAAGACATTTTCTCCATGTAGAGGAGGAGTGAGAGCGGCCACTAGCAAATGCACCTTTGCACTTCTTAAGAGGTGATTAAGAGTTTTAAAGTGATTCCATAAGCGTGTATTATCATTGTGTATGTTACTGTCTAAAGCAGTAGCTAGCAAAAATGAATGAATAATTGATACCGATTCTATGGTTTAATGCAGGTGAAGATGGCAAAGGTTGGCATGTTAAGAAATTAAAATCACTGTGTAATTGTTGAGATGCTCTGAAAGGTCATTGCTACACAAATCCAATCTTTTCTGCTCCAGTAGTTTGTGAACTTGGTTTTGACTTTTGGGTTACAGATGAGGAGGCCACTGAAGGTTTGGTATGAGTGGTGTTATTGTTTAGAAAGAGAAATTGGAGAGTGACAGGTGGACTGAACCAAAACAGAGGTGACAGCTTTAAGTGAGAGAGCAAGGGTGCACTCAGGTGACTTTTGCCTAGATGGAGTTAGTTTATCTCTTGATTTAAGTGTTTGGAGAAATGTATTATTAATGTGCCATTACAAATCAAAAATTGCTTTTGAAAGGAGGAGATGTATAAATCTGACCTGAGTTTAAATGTTGAGGGAGCTCAGTAAATGCAGTGGGTGAGATTTTTATGAACAGCTTTGGAATCTTGATCTTTATGAGCAGATAAAACTGGATTTGTTTCATTCATTAGTTACATTTATGGTGGGAAAATGAGCTTTGGTTTTTATATTAGTAATTTATCCCCATCAATGATCACCTTATTGGGCTTCCACTTCCCCACAGGGAGAGTTCTATCCTGAGGACTTCTTGTGAGTGCTGAGCCTTCATGTGCTCAACTTGCTCAGAACAAACCTTGTGTGAGAATGTAGGCACAGTGAGCATAATCTAATGTTCATTAATAGTGTACTGAAATGCCTTTGTGGGAACCTGCTTGTAGATTTCAGCTACCTGAATATTGACCCTGCTCAAGCCATTGAGTTAGGTGTCATTACTTGAAATGTCTATTCATCGAGTACATGTTTGAGTGGTAGTAGGGAAAATTCTGCTGCAGCTTGTTGGTGCCCTAGTAAGATGAGCAGATGTCTAATTGTGCTACAGCAAAGCTGGTTTCAAAAGCTTTCATATGAGTTCTGGGTTGACACCATGGAATGAAGATTATATTTCAATCTTGTGGCCACTCCCGGACCATGTGTAGATTATATGACATCATTGGCACATGGAAAAAGATCCCTAAGCCATAGAAAGTGTCCTGGAAAGGTAGGTTCCTGTGGAGGATTGTTCTTTTTTTCTGTGGAGTCCCCTGCAGTGGGCTCCAGTGGCTGGTGTGGCTGTTTCTGAATGCGAGGTCTATGATCTAATAGGCATTGCACCGTACTGGGCAGGTGTGTATGTTCCTTTTCCTTGTCACTGTGAAGATAATGCAGTGCCTTTATTATCACAGAGAACCATTCAAAGAGCCTTTAAAAACTGCAGTCTTTTCACAGTCATATTGAATTTACATATTGGCCATTTATTTTCCAGTCCTCTCCATTCATCAGTCATTATACTTTTAAAAATTCATCAGAATCTTTGTTTATGATGGTGATGTGTCCCATGGAGTTCTGTTCCTCTTGGTGGGACAGGCTGAAGGAGAACCATTAACCCCAGGGCAGGTGGCTCTTGCAGATTGAGTGGAGGGCATCTGCCACTGGGAACGGCAGGGGAGCCGGGCAGGGACCTAGTCTTTAGCTGCTGGAGTAAAGGCTGGGCCCTGAGACATGAGCCAAGCTCTGAAGTGGCACCTCCTGCTCCAGGTGTCACTCCATGCGAACACAGAGGCTCCTGGAGTTTCCCAGACCTACCCTGACAGAGCAGCAGTTTTTTGTGCACCTCATCTCCCTCCTCGGAGCCTTTGCTGCCCTGATGGCCTTTCCTCCCTCAGGTGCCTCTTGGCCACGTCATCACTGGCTCTGTCCCTGGACTGGTGGGAAGGGCTGCAGTAGTTTGGTGGTGACAAGTTTTAATGGTGTCATATGTTGAAGAGCCTTAGCTACAACCCAAGCGTTCACAGCTCAGGACATAAAGCTCAACAATTCACACATTTCCAAGTTAACATCATCTACACAATGAAATAGGCCATTGTTTTTTTGCTTTGCATTTCCTGTAACACATCTTACCTAGGACCTCAAAATTAGGTTTTTAAAAAACAGACTTTTAAAAGGTCAATGGACAGCCAGGCCTGGTGGCACACTCCTGTAATCCCAGCACTCAGAAGGCGGAGGCAGGAGGATTGCCAAAAGTTCGAGGCCAGCCTGGGCTACATTTGTAGTCAGGCACAGCCTGAACTATATACAGCAAGACTCTTGTCTCAAAAAAACAAAAGTTAGTGGATATAAAGTATAGACACGGAGTAAATTTATGGAACTATAGTGCAAATTTATAGACTATGAGCACTATTTTTATGATGAATTTTCCCATAGAGGTTGATTTCCTTGGGAGTGAAAATGTTATAGATTTGGAAGTTTTTGACTGTTTTTTTTTTTTTTTTTTTTTTGAGTGCTTTGTAGGCTCTACTGGTTGAGTATCCCCAGTCCAAAGTCCAGAGGTCTGAATCCAAAACTTTTTGAGTGCCATCTCAGTTCTGCATTTCTGAACATGTTGAGTTTTAGATTTTTGGATTAGGAATGCGCAACAGTATTTATTCTCATATTTTTAAACTATTAAGAAAAGCCAAAAGGACTGCTGATTTTTTTTTTTCTAGTCTACTTGGGTTTAGAAAATTTTTGTTTATGCTAATAATTTGGACTGATAACTAAAAGGAGGTTTGTTGTGGATTATATTATAACTGATGAAACAAAATAACTGATGAGTATAAGTGTGTTGATTTGGTAGGTGTGAAGTGGTTGTGGAACCTTTTTGCTGTGATTTCTGTGAAGGGTCTTTATAAATCAGTCTGAATTTCTCTATTATACCAAGCTGTTAGGAGTGGCACTGACATTTTTCTCACAGAACTTTTGAGTTCACCTGTTACAAGGGATGCTTGCTTAGGAATATTGCCACTACCAGTCTGTGGTATTATTCTTTGGGATTCATATTTGTTTCATAAATCTTTGAACTTTTGAGTTTCTAATATATCAAGAATCACACATACAGGACAAATGAACACTGAATGGCGCTCATCTCCATGTTTGCTAGCATGTCTGCCACATGTCCCATGGCCTCTGAGCCTTGTGTTTCTGTGGACAGTAGGCTTCCCAGTCCCAGACATCAACAGTTTGAGAAAAGTGTGCTCAGCCGTGCAGAGGCTCCTGTGTGTGCAGTGTAAATGGAGAGCCATCAGGTTCCACTGTTGACTATGCACTGCTGCTGCTTCTTGTCTGAGGGGAAGAACTGCCTTCATGGCTTCCAGTTTTTTTTCTGCCCCAAGGTGCAGGACCTGGAGTTGTTTTGTTGCTGCTGTTTATTTCTCATTTGTTTTTATCACTGTTGTAGGAGAGCTCAGCAGGTACAGCAGTAGCTCCTCCACAAAGACACACATGCACAGACCTTCCAGTCGCTTGTCTTGCTGTTGCCCGCATGCAGTAACACTCCCTTCCCCAGCCTTTTCATAGGTGCTGTGGGTCAGTGCTGGCACCCTTGGCCTGAGCCGAGGGATGTACTGTGCAGGGTGGCCTTAGGCAGCCACTGCCAAGCAGCGGGGATTGTCTTACAACATGAACCTTGCTGCTTATTCCTGAGCTGGGGTAGATCCCAGGGTCAGCATTGTAGTAGATTTCCAAGGTGTCTGGTTGTCATATGTTAAGTGTGATGCTACAAGATGATGGATGTCTGATAGAAAACACCAGGTTTTACTGACAGTTTACACTTAAGTGTGACAGTTGGTCTGACCTCACTTTGCATTTTGAAGGGATTCTTTCTGTAAAGAAAATGCATGACAAGTTTAAACCTCCATCAGCTAGATAGCTGATGCCTTAGAGTTATTCTTGCCAGTGTAAAAGTTGGGCTTAGGGCAAGGTAAGGAATATGATCTCATACTGTTTTAGAAATGGGCTTCTTTTCAACTAGTGAATTTTCCTGTCCATAAAAAAGATGAGATAAATACTTGCTATAGTGATTTTACTCAGAGATCTTCAGCTAGATGAAATGACCTCTAGAATTCTCTTACTCTGTTTTGAAAAGACTGTGGGAACATATCTTTCTGCAGTTCCCCAGCACAGAGGAGCACCTGTGTCTTGCTGCACTGACCCCATGGCCAGACAGTGCCCACTCAGGACGTTCTGGTGGCCCAGAGCCATGGCACCCTTGTGAGCCAGCCCGCATGCCCAGAGGCTTTTGCAAAAGTGATAAGAACCCAGGTTTTCCCTTCTGGGTAGTAGGGACCTTCAGAGTAGCCAGCTGTGCTCATTGCTGCTGTGCCCTCCGCTGTATGGCCTGGGAACTTGCGGAGCAGAGCCCTGCCTATTGTTTCCTTCATGTCCCAAGACTCTTGAGGCTTCTGGGTGTCTACCTGACTGTTGGGCATTCCTTAGAATTCTTTAATCTATAAGCACTATTTTTAAATTAGTTTACTGTAAGTTAAGTATAAAATGTTGATTGATATCACATAGTTTCCTTAAAGGTGAGGGACCATAGGTGCTGTTTCTGTTTAATCATCAGGATTGGGTTACTTAAGGTAACTGGCCCCTCTTTTTAGCCCCTGGAGCTACTAGGCCTGAGACCTTAAGGAGGGCCCCTCTGGGGCAGGTTGCTGCCTCACTTCCCTCACTGTCCCAGCCCTGCCTGATGTACAGTAGGTGCCCACTGAGTACGTGTGTTAAATGATTGACCAAAGCTGGACATGGTGCTGCACACCTGTAACCCCAGCACTCTGGGAGTCAGAGGCAGGAGGTTTACAAATTGGGACCCAGCCAGTGCAGGGTATCAACTTTGTAAGACCCTGTCTCAAAATAAGAAATAAATTTAAAAACTAAGGACCAGGGATGCCCAGTGTGAATACCCCTGGTTTAAGTCCCAAAATTGCAACCAAAAAAAAAAGAAAGAAAAAGATTGGCCAAAGGTTCCATGCCTGTTGAGTGGTGATATACTGAAAGGGTCTCGAAATAGTAGACTCTTTAAAAATGCCGAACACTTTGCTGGATGCTGTGGTGCATCCCAGCACTCTGGAAGCTGAAGCAGGAGGATCTTCATGACATCGAGACCACCCTGAATTACACAGCGAGACCCTGTCACAAGCAAACAAACCAACCAAGAGCACTTTATAAAAATGAAGCCGATCCAGAGCACCTTTACATTTGGAGCAGGCTTTGTGTTCATTGCACCTATTTTCTCTGGTGCAGGTACAAGTTTCCTAAATTAGACTTGAGCTGTGCTTGTCATGAGTGTTACAGATGGGCCACAGAAATGCTTCGTGCATTGAGAGAGGGCAGGAGTCCCCAGCTGTCCCTCTTGAGTCTCCAGGGTTGCCTGCCACCTTCTGTCAACTGGAGTCTGGAGGTGCACAGTCCAAGGCACAGCATCAAATGAGGCTTTCAGAGCCCTGGGGTGCAGAGTGGTGGGGGTGGTGGTGGTGCAATCTGAGGGAATAAGGCAGGCAGGGCAAGTACCACCCAGCCCAGCTAGAACGAAAACAAAACAAAATACGACTTGAGAGGCAAGAACACAGCTGATGAAAGCGCAAGATGAAGGTAGAGTTAATAAGAATGCCTCTCTTGACAAACACCCCAAGGAGACTCCTGACACGTGAAAGTCTGTGTTTCTGTGATTCACTGAAACCGTCCTGTGGAGGGTCTGTGTGGAATGTGGGGTGTGCATGTGTGGGAACTTGGTGGCGGCAGCTCCTCCTGAAGTTCCTGTGGTCTGCTTTCTCCTCTTGGGACCACACAGCCTTTGTGTTGGGTGTGGGAGAAAGGCAAGAAGGGCGAGCTCTTGAGAAGGCTCCTGCATGAGCACCGTGATCCTGTGTCTCTGACAAAGCTGCTGCTGGGGAAGCTTCTGAAAGCTGAACTGAGCCAGAAGCGGGCATGGAGGGTGCCTTAGATTGTACGTCCGAGGACAGGTTCTGCGTGAGGGTGGAGATTTTACTGGTTCTATTGCACACATAAAAATACTGAATAAAAGCAAATAAGCATATGTTTATATATGTACATGTATAGCTGTTTTGAGTTGATGGACTTTTAAATAAGCACTTGGAGTGTTTTCAATACTTCTTTGACATTTAAAAACTAAGATAGTGAAATGTAAGTGAAAGGAGTTTGTCTAATGACAGCAGTAACTTTCATAAAAGGAAAATTTTCAATGACTGCTTGAACTTGTAGGGGCCCAGTGGACTCCCTGTGCAGGGGGCGCTGTCAGGAGCCCTCTCTGAGGTGTGTCACAGCACATTCCCAGGGCTGACACTGACTTGCTCAGTTTTGAAATGTGCTTGAGCATCTCTTTCTTTCGTTAGTGAACCATACATCCAAGAAGCTAACTCTTTGACGGTTTTCATTACATTGGAAGAGATTATTGTATCGCCTAACTATATTTTTACCTGAGTGGGGCTGGAGATCAGCCAGTTACCCACGTAACTCTGATGTGATTTTGGAGTCTTCAGAATCTCTCAGCTGCCTTGGGCATTAAGCTATGAGAAAATGAACTCAGAGGGATTGATGTTATTTGGGTAGAATTAATATGCTGAAGATCAAAATTAGAATTCACAGTCCTGTTCTGACTTCCGCCCCAGTTGCTGGCCTTGAATGGTTGCGAGGTGGAATGTGGTGCCTTAGGCTCCTTTTGAGCCTCTGGTTGGGCAGAGGGCTGCACAGTTCCCTACTCTGGTTCCTGTGTTTGCTGAACTAGAGCAGGCCACTGTGATTTATGGGATGCATGCCCAGATTTCACCATCAGATTGTCACCTTCATGCAGGTGATGGGAATTTTTGACATGCTGCTTGCTTCAGGGATGTGTTCACTGTATTTCTACTCATTGTTTTTCCCTTCATTTTTTGACATTATGTGGGAGAAATGTATGCTTTTGTGTTTATAAGAACTAACTGGCTACTAGTAGTGGTGGCTCACTCCTGTAATCTCAGCACAGGAAGATCACCACAGGTTGGAGGCCAGCGTGGGCTACATAGCGAGACTCTGTCTCCAGATGAAAGAAAAAAGAACTAACTGACTAGTAGTGGTAAAACACTGTGGCTAGAAGTCCTCATGTTTGTATTACATACATTTAGAACTTTTTCTGTCTTTGGAAGTGAAATGTTGGCCAATTTGTCTTAAGTGTTGTGAATATAATTACTGTGTGCTGGCATCAGCTGAGATTCACAGTGTGGAATATTGCTTCTACTTGTGTCTTACTGGCCACTCTTTTAAAGTTATCTCTTTATTCAGGTAGAAATTTCTTAAGTAAAGTGGCTACCCAGTTCAAGTTATTTCTCAAACCTAATTTGTGAGAGTGTGTACAGAAAGATGTTAGTTTATCTAATTTGGATTTTCATGTTCAGATAATCAGATAATTGCATACTTATGTGAATTATACCAATTATTATTACTAAATCTATTAGTCGACTTAAATATATTGATAAGTTTTGTCTAACATCCTTAATTTATATATTAGGTAAATGGAGAAATCAAGTCATGATCTGAGTAAGAAGATTATGTGTGGCCTCACTGAAAATTGAATGGACTGTTTCAGAGTAGAGGGGCAGAGTGCTCTCTCACGAGGACCTGCTTGCTAAGGAGAGGACCCCTTGCTCTCCATGAGGCCACCTCTTGAGGCTTGCTGCTAGAGCAGAGCAGGTTGTGTTTGTGCAGGCAGATGGCTGGCAGGCTTGCCTCAGTGAGCTTCTCTGCTCTTCTTTCCTGTAGTCTCACCAGTGATAATTAAGGAATGGGCAGCTTACAAGGGAAAGTCTCCTCAGACCCCGGAACTGGTGGAAGCCCTGGCCTTCCGGGAGTGGACCTGCCCCAACCTGAAGAGGCTTTGGCTGGGCAAGGCGGTGGAAGACAAGAACCGCAGGATGAGGGCCTTCCTAGCCTGCATGAGGTCCGATACCCCAGCCATGCTCAACCCTGCCAACGTGCCCACTCACCTCATGGTGCTCTGCTGTGTCCTACGGTGCGTACCAGGCCAGGGGCATGGGGGGCCAGACCTAGGGCCGAGAGTAAGGTGGGCAACCACAGTGTCCAGTACTTTCTAAAGAGAATGGAAAGTTCAGCCTATGGGAATCACGTGGTTGGTTGAGATTGTCCTGACCACATACTGATAAATATGCTAAGAAAGTAGGTTGTGTAAATGCAACGTGTATTTTAATTTATACTATAGAATAGGTATATTTGGTAAACATGTGGACTGTAAACACAATATAATTGATTTTAGATGTTACTCTGTTTTTTAAGACATGGCCTCATTATGTAGTTCAGGCTGGCCTTAGACATAGTTTATTCCTGGGGAATTATGTGTTATGTAGTATTTGGAATCCCTCTCTCAGGGAAGTTTGCCTCTTTTTTGCCCTTCATTCAGTTATTGACTTGGTTGGTATGGATGCTTCATAGATTAGAATCACTTTGCTTTGGGTTATGAGTGTTTTACTGAGTGTTTTTGGGTTATGAGTGTTTTACCCTTCCATGTTGCTCATTTGGTTCCTCCTCTGGCCTGGGGAGCTGTCTCCAGTTGGCTCTGGGATACATGTCATCCTTCAGTTGGGGGCTTTTCCTGCTTCCTGGTCCTACAAGATATTCTGAGTGCATATGTTTTGCTGTTGCGTGCCAATTTGTCTGCAAGGGGGCAGCTGGGTTCTGGATCCTGGAGCAGGTGTCCAGACCTACCAGGCTGATGATAAGACACATGGACTAAAGTCAGCAAGGCTCTTCTGCAAAAAAGTGAAGGGACTAGATAGCAGACAAGTAGATGCAGATGTGCTAAGTCCTGGAAAGACTTAAATCACTGCCAGGCATGGTGGCGCATGCCTAAAATCCCAGCACTTAGGAGGCTGAGGCAAGAGGATTGCCATGAGTTTTAAGGCAAGACTGGGCTACATAGTGAATGGAAGGGCAGTCTAGAATACATAATGAGGTCCTGTCCCAAGAAAAAAAAGACTTAAAATAGTAGTATAAAATGCCAGGGAAGGAAGGCATGAGGTGCCAAGGTGGGTTCCAGTCATCCACCGCTGCTTGGAGATGCTGCAGACCACGTCAGGTGTGTTCCCACCAGAGGGTGTCAAACTATGCTGTCCTGGTGCTGTGGCTTTCCCATGTCCATCATTGCAAAGTTGAGGGAGAGACCATTCCTTCTGTGGTAAGACGTAAAGGTGGGAAAGATTAAGTAGTTCTCCCAAGGCCTTATTTGTGGTGAGCTCTTCAAGTAACTTTTTTATACTTGCTCAATTGCAAGAAAAGAACATCCAGGGAAAAACTTCCCAGAAATTCCATAGATAGATTTGGCAGTGTAAAAGATCTGAAAGCATCCTAAATGCGCAGATAGGAACAGCTGAATAAATGAGATATCTAAGAGTGGGTTGCTGTTGCTCTCTGCAGGTTTTGGTATTTAACCCATGCCTGTCTGTACGTGTATTCTTCTGCTCTCTGCATGTGAGAAGAGCTGATGTTAACTGTGATATAGAAAAACTCAAATGGAGGAAAGATGATGTTCTGACCAACAAGGCCATGTGGTCCTACAGCTTTGTTCCGTTTTGAGAGTCTCAGCTGCTAGAAAAAGAGGGAGGATCTTGGCAAAATCAGCCTGTGGCTAAGACAGTCTTTTAAGATTCCTAACTTTACAAAGAATCTAGAGCCAAGAGGGTTGTGAAGAGTTAGTGCTTCACGGTCAGAGGTGCAGTTGGGAAGGTAAACAGGAGTTCTGTGGGTAGAGGGTGGTGACCACTCCATGACAGTGTGAGTGTACTTAATGCCATTGAAATGGACACTTTCACCAGTGGGAACTGCAGATGGTAAATTTTATGTTAGGTGTGTTTTACCACAGTTAAAACTTGCAGGGCTGTAGGACGTGGATACTTATATATTGAGCACAGTCTCCCCTGCAGTGTTTTTCAGCAACAATGGAGGCTTTCCTCATATTATTTCTTTCAGTGAGCTCTGATTAAAACTCATTTTGACCATTATATTTAAGGTTTATGGCATTCAATTGATCAGTTACAGGAGATGTAATTTTTGTCCCTACAAATACTGCCAAAGATTTAGTTAAATCTTTTATGTCACTACTTTATTTAAATATGATAGAAATATTTACTGTTCATTCACTTTAGTTGCATGTCCTACTTCTGCCCCATAATTTAACCATGAAGTATATATGCTTTGTGCCTGTTTCCCTGTCTCTAAAATGAGATAACAATTGTTCCTGCCTCAGCGTTGCTATAACAGATGAGCTAATATGTTTAAAATGCCTAGTCCGGTGCCTGGCATGTAATGAGCACATACAGGTCTAGCTTGGCATTTAACGGGAACTGCATCTAATGTGCTTAATGAAAGCCACAGCTATACCCCCTTAGCCTGTGTTGCCATGGATGAATATTAGTCATTACAAGAATGAGTTAGGGCTCAGTGCCAACTCTGACCCTGTTTTTTGTTAACTTGGTTTGAAGCCCCAACAAAGCCTGTTTAGCAGGTGGGGATGGAAGGAGCCTTGTTTGGCGTGTCACAGTTCTGAGACTCTTCACATATTGATCTATCATCAGAAATTACTTTTAGTGTTTACTAGTAATTTGCTGAGGTTGTCCCTGACATTTGTTGAATGCAAGAAGTTGGGACCATTGGTCTTGCAGGTCTGAGACTCACATGTATGGTCAGCCATAGACTTTGTCATACCAGACAGTGCTTGGGACTGTACCCTGTGTAGTGCCCCAGGGTGTCCGTGTCTAGGGCAGAGTCTATACAAAAAAGGAAGCCTAGGACTCTCAGTGAACTTGTTCCAGTTGAAGATTTAGAAGTTGATTTCCCTTCAGCTATGCATGCAGGGTGCGCCCCATTTGAAGGTGGTAGCTCTATTGATCGTTGAGTGCATTGCTTTCCTCCAGCCACCTTCCAGCACCAGCCTTTGTCCACCTGCTGCTGAGGAAGGAGCCCTCCTTCTTGAGCCACTCATCATCATGAGATTGATCTTTTTTGTTGTGGCCTGGGTGCTGCCTCCTGTTTAAAATGAATCAGTCCTATTAATTGGTACTTGTGATGTACTTTTAGGAGAATAAAGTTGTGTAAAAAGTCTAGCTGGGCATAGTGATGCATGCCTGTAATCCCAGCATGCTGGGAAGCTAAGGCAGGAGGGTCACCAAATTCAGGCCTAGCCTAGGAAATTTAGCAAGACCCTGTCCCAAAATTAAAAAAAAAAAAAAAAAGCCGTGATGTAGTTCAATGTGAAGGCCCTGTTTTCAGCATAAAATAAATAACTGGATAGATCTATGTCACTGTCCAGCTAGTTTTCAGTGTGCACAATTTAGTGGGCTATTTTTAATTATACTAAAATAAAGCATGCTGCTGATAGGTGGGATGGTGTATGCCTTTGATCCCAGCATCCAGGAGGGTGAGGCAGGATGAGTTCCAGGCCAGTCTGGGCTATACATAGTCAGTTCAAGGCCAGTTTGAATGGCATAGTGAGACACTGTCTCAAAAAAACAAAACAATAAAAGCATTCTGGCCAATCTGGATGATTACATTTTTATTTGTAATTGGCATCATCATATGAAATTAGAAAAGCTGAATAAAAAAGCCCTGGCACCCTCCTTAGATTGTATCATTTTCATATTTCCTGCTTTATCCACGTAATGGATGACCACTCGGTCGTCACACCAACACTTCTGTCCCTCATTAGGTACATGGTGCAGTGGCCGGGAGCTCGCATTCTGCGGCGTCAGGAGCTGGATGCCTTCCTAGCTCAGGCGCTGTCTCCCAAACTTTATGAGCCCGATCAGCTACAGGAGCTCAAGGTAAGTATTGGCCTTATTTCATTGTCTTGGGAGTCTTGTTGTGGGTTTTGGTGGGTGTGAGTAACACAGCTAACCTTCACCAGGCAGAATTGCTCAGTGCACTGAACTAATGATGCTAATTTGGTGTGAATCGAGAGCCTTCAGGGCAAAAGGGACATTCCTGTCTAGTATGGATTTGCCATCCCCAGTTTGGAAATGATCTATTTATTCTACTTTTGTCAGAGAAAGATTCTCCCTAAACAATGGGTATTTATTCTTGTTTTTCACATCAGAAAATAAACTTCTTTTTTTATTTTAGGAAAGGATTCCAGACCCCGGGAGGGCTTGATCTTAAGAATTTTCTAACATCTAGCTAGGATTCTTTTTCTTATTTCATTCCATTGTTCCTAGTTACAACTTTAGTTTTCTCATTAAAAAAAAAAATTCTTTGCCCTTCTAATATTGTAAAATCCCTTTTGAAAAAACACTTGAAGAACGATGTTGCACCATCATTCCAGTGCCCTTTTTAGTCAGCATTTAACATCATATTCCTTTTAATTTTGCCTTCCAGTAATTCCTTTTGGTTTTAACTATTTATTTTCTCTAAGTTGTCACCTGATTTTTAGTGTGCATATGTTTTCCAGTATACTTTTATTAGTTGCGTGCTCACATGATTGTAATTGCTTTCTAATTGCTATATTAAATGTTAGAAAGTTCAAGGCCTAATTTTATAGGTCTGCCTTTTCTTTTTAATATACAGGGTTTTATTTTTTCTTTGCCGTCTGTTTTTTTTTTTGTAGTTGATTTGTAATCATTTAATCTCTTTTGACAAAATTACCTTCGCTTTAGCTCTTTTTGCTGTTCTTTATGAACGCATCTTTCCCTGCATAGCAATTTTAGACTTGCTTTATAGGTTTTCAATATTCAACAGGTGATACTCAATAAATGTCTGTTTCCCCTAAATTACTGTGTTAAATTCCATAATTTATTGTTGAGTGTGCTCACCTGAGGCTTCTGATAACTTTGAAGCAAGTGAAGTACAAAACCAAAAAGTAGAAGAATTCCCTTAAATTGTGTTCTTTACTTTGTGGATCAAGCTTTTCTGTTTGTTAGACAGAAATTGTTATTGTCTTTAACACTTTTGTTTCTGGTGTCAGGCAGTGTGGCGGGCCCGGTCAGGTCCTCCTGCGTCCTTCCCGGTGCCCGTCCCCGCCGTCCTCGCTGCAGGCTGTGCTTCAGGGGGTGGAAACCCTTTCCTAGCGTGTGGTGCCACCCTCTACCTCTACTCCTGTTTCTCTTGTGTAGATTATTCCTTCAGTATTGACATCCCAGTTCTGAAAATCAGACCGCCAGGGACCAGGTATGCCCACCGAGCCTGTTCACCATCAAGTTACTTTAACCAAAGTCCATCTTATCTCCCATACCCTTTTCATTTTCGGATCCACACACAGGATATACCTTTGGAAAACCAGTCACGCAAAGCTTTCATTTTGGTTCTTTTGAGGTCTTAGTGCTTTCATGATTTTCTCCTGATTCTTCATCTAAGGTGAGACATTTCTAGAGAAAGACACATTATTCCATGTACAGTTGCCTTCTGTCTCACTCATTGCTGCCCTGGGTCTTCTTGTGCGGATGGAGGTCGATGGTTCCCTTTCACGAGCACAGCCCCACCCCAAGAGCTCCATCGTCAGGGTCAGTGCACATTCCGAAAGAGTCCAGCGGGGAAGGCATTTTATTTTTTTTAAATTAAAGATCATCTCAGCTCTCTGATTGAGAAATAATAGGAATAAATACTAGTCAGTGCTACCAAGATTCCTATACAGAGCTGAGGGTTCCAAAATTCAATGATAGAAAATTACACTTTAAAATTGCCTTTTAACCATGAAAGTGTTTCGACACATCAAAAGTAACGGCAGTGCCTGCTATAAGATGCCACTTGCTGTGTAAGGTACAGTTAACCTCTAGGCTGCTGGGCTGCTGTGCCGGGCCGTTACCCAGTTTGTGGATTCCCCACGCTCCCTCTCTTCCCCCGTCAGCGTGCCCTGCATACTTGGCCATCAGAGGAGCAAGAGAGGAAGAAAGTACCCACTTCTGACCATTTGGACTCTTGTTAGCTTTTCTGATGGGAAGTTTGGTGGGAAAAGACATTGCAACCATTAGCTTAAATGAATTTTTAAGAATTCATCTCATCCATGCTTTCTCCGTCCACCATATTCATGAATAATTGAGCGTGTTCTGTGTGGTTCCTTCAATACCTGTGACAGTGATTGATGACCCTCATTTTTTTCCTGTTATATTTTTTAAGCTCTTCTCCTAGGTTACCAGCATGAATGTAATTATTAAGGTAAAATTAGACCAAACCTGGGTTTTGAGGAGGGTGGGTGAAGGACAAGGAGAAGGAACTTTAACAGTTGTAATATTTGTCCAGTCTCTTCTCCTTGTTCTTGACATCCCTATAATTGCCTTAAATTCTTTTTAACAGTTCCCCATGCTAAATGCAAGTTATAAAAGATGGAAAATGAAGAGCTTTAAAGACACTAGGGGCGTGCCACACATCTGTGATAACTGTAAATTATTTTGCATGTAGGTAAATACAATAAAGTAAGAATTTGTTGCCCATCAATAAGTCAGAGAAAGTCACTTCCTTGGAATTTGATTCTTGAGCTAGTCAGAGATTAAATTCTGTATTTGTATTTCCTATAAAGTCAGCATTTTTTTCTGCATTTCTATAGTTGAGCTTAGTGTTGAATACTTTATCTTAGTAAGTATAAGACAGTGAGGTTAGAATGTGAATATTGCAGACATTTTACAGTTGAGGGTTCTATTAGCCACCACTTCTGTACTTTTAACTCTGTGACCATCTGTACAGTGGGATACTGGTGGAAATACTGTGTCCTACAGGTGTTGAGACATGGAAGTAAGAGGAAACATGTAAAAATACATGGAAGAAAAAGGCAGTGTCTGTATATATTTATTAAATTCCCCATAAGTGTTACCATACTATTATTTGTATAGTTAACATATGGGGAAAGAAGAACACCATGCAGTGTAACCTTTAAAACATTTTTGGGGCTGGGGATATAGGTCAGCAGTGCAGCACCTGCCTGGCAAGCACAGGTCCTGACTTGGGACCTAAAAAATAAAAAAATTTAAAAAGTTTTTTGAAAAATAAAAAATTTTCAAAGGAAGCCATATCTACACAGCAAGAGAAATTTTGTTCATGTTGTCAATGTAGCTTTTAAGAATTTTTTTCTGTTAAATTAGTGGTAGCTCTCATTACTGAAACTGCTAATTATCTTGAAACTGTAAACATCATTTTTGAAATCCTTAAAACATGTTGTCCGTCCTCCAGTGTTCAGGCCGGTCTAATCAGTATGTATTTCTGTACAGTGCAGTCTTGCTGCACTCCTCCCATCAGCACACTTGGAGGGGAGCGCTAGCTCTAACCAGGGTGTTTCCTAAATTCAGCTGCAGGTGGCAGTTTGCTGGGACAGTAGTCAGTAGAGGGTTGTGACTGCTATACATGACCAGCAGCAGCTAGTGGTCAGGAGCTACCTGCACACTGCTGCATGTGCATCCACAAATGGGTGGTGTGTTCTGTGCAGATGTTCAGATGAGGCAGGCATCTCTAGTGCATCAATCCTTCTGTCATTTCTCTCCCTTGCCCTTGAACCCACATTCTCCGTTCTCTGGGGTAGGGTAGAGAGGGCCACAGAGGTACTGGGCTGGAAGCTATGGGGTCTCACCTGGCGAGAGGGGATTCATGCTTACCATTCTGAAAAGTTGAAGGGACCAATGTCCTGGGGTGGCCATGTTTACTCAAGGGCACCCCTTCTGTGTGGTCACTCTCCAACAGGACCAGGTCCCTCTTTCTGCCTTGAGGATTCTCCTTCCTGTCTGCAGCTCAGAAACAGGACTGCTGGGGTCTAATTAAACCAAGTACATTCTCTCCATTTTGTTCCAGTTGGGCCCTCGCTTTGTCCATGTTGCACATAAATGTAAAAATATAGCTGATTCCATCGCCCCAAACATACCTGCTTCCTAGCAACTGCACATGGAAAGGAACTATAATGCATGATAGGAGCAGAGGTGTAGATAAACAGCTTTTATGAATTTCTGAGCAAACTTATCGGGGCTTTAGAAGTTGAATTACACTGACTTAAAATTTTTGAAAAGATAGGAAAACAATGTTAGCTGATATTGGGAAATGTTGACACAAACTGCAGAAAATAGCAGCTAGTCATAAACTCATTAGCATTTGGCACTGGGATGATCTTTTCTCTGAAAACACATTTTACTTGCCACGTGTAGGCATTACTTAGATTGATTTCCCATAAAGTTTGCATTCTTGAGAAGCCACTAGGTGGGAAGGCAGAAACCACAGCAGAGGTAAAACTTCATCCTGGATAATCCACAAACTAGGTCGTTCACCCAGTTGATGAAGAGCTGACTGCCCTGCCCATCATGTGTAAGAGGAGAGGGCTCTGCACAGAGCAGGCTCCAGCACTGAGCACTGAGGAGGTACACTTGTGCCAGTCCCAGTAGTCTGCATGGTTAAAGACAGTCTTTGTTTTGTTGTGTTCTTTCATTTTTAAGCTATCCATGTCTCCTAAAACATTCTGACAATTTCATTAATGAGATGCAATCTGAATTATTAACATACAAAACAACAAAGTACAAATTTATTTCAGAATGAAATTATACTGAGTAACTTTTAAATAAATTACCTGAAAAATTGAAACTCCTACGAGTGTTTCTTTTTGTTAATACATGACCCCTGTTGCAGTCTGTAGCGTTGAGTGGTATTTCATGAGGGGATTGCAGGGCGCTGGGGTGCTGAGGAGACTACATCGAGACCAGTGGGGTCATGTCCAACCTCAAGTACAGTATTATCCACACAATGCCGTGATTTATAGATGCCAAGCTAGGTGTTTCATAGGTTCATAAAATGTGCTCTTAAATTTAAATGTGTTGAGCAGCATAAAACATATTTGTTTCGATAAGGTCAGTGCTAGATCAAGGTGAGGCAATAGTGAGAGTTAGTGGTGCTCTTTTGTTGAGGAGCGTTAACTTCGGAGAGTTTAGAGGGACAGTGGGAGAATTAAAACATGGTAGTATCCTTACTCCATAGAAATTACTCTTTTCAATTTAAAGATTGAGAACCTCGACCCCCGAGGAATTCAGCTCTCAGCTCTCTTCATGAGCGGAGTAGACATGGCATTGTTTGCCAACGACGCGTGTGGACAGCCCATCCCCTGGGAACACTGTTGTCCTTGGATGTATTTTGATGGGAAGCTCTTCCAGTCCAAACTCCTCAAAGCTAGCCGGGAAAAGACCCCACTCATCGACCTCTGTGATGGTCAGGTATGTAGAGCAGCAGGGTGGCCATTTCAGGCCCTACTGAAATAGGGCTTATGAGCTACCTCTGTTCCGTGCTCGTTTTTAAACTTGTGAGAGGACCCAGCCTCGTGTAACTGAGTATTGTCAGATGGCCCATAGTGAGCTGTACTCCTGACAGACCATTGGTTCTCACTGTTCATGATAGTTAGGTTCTAAAATTAACCTTAAACACTGGGTTAGTATGAACTGTTCCTCCCTGTAAACCCAGGGTTAGGTACCGTCCAAGTTTTGCTTCCACACTTTCATTCACTAGTCAGCACAAAGCCTTGTTCTGTGTGGATTTCTGCTCACAGACCCCTCATTTAATGTATCATTCTCGTTTTTGAGCATTGAGTTTACTGCCAAAAGCACAAAACTACTGAAAGAGTCTTCTCCACAAGGCAAATCCCATCTTTGGGTGTGCTCGCAGACACTGGGCAGCACTTAGTATAAACCCTGAAATCACCAACAAAAGGGACATACATTTGCAGTGTGAACTGAAGCAGCCAGCCCAGTGTTTGATTTGTGTTATCCCTTCCCCTACTCTGTCCAGGTCTACAAATGGCCAGGAAAGTGCCCTGAGTATTGTTTTGGGAGTTATGGGCGAATGGGAGAAGTAAGAGTGTGTAGATACAGAACTTCTGGGCTGGGCGTGGTAGCACATGCCTGTATTCCCAGCACTCACCTGTAATCCCAGCACTCGGGAGGCTGAGGCGGGAGGCTGAGGCGGGAGGATCTTTTCAAGTTCGACACCAGCCTGGGCTACATAGTGAGCTCAAGGCCAGCCTGAACTGCATAGCGAGACCCTGTCTCAAAAAGACCAAAAAAAAAAAAGTGAGCTCAAGGCCAACTTGATCTGCATAGCGAGACCCTGTCTCAAAAAGACCAAAAAAAAAAAAAAAAGAACTTCTGCAGTGACGGGTATCTTAACAATGCTCTTGTACATTGAATGACCCTTTCACTTGCCATTTCCTTTGCTAGGCTGAGCAGGCTGCCAAGGTAGAGAAGATGCGGCAGAGTGTCCTGGAGGGGCTCAACTTCTCCAGGCAGAACCACCCGCTCCCCTTTCCACCACCTCCTGCTCTGCCCTTCTACCCCGCTGCTGTGTACCCCCGGCACTTTGGGCCCGTCCCACCCTCTCAGGGCAGGGGCAGAGGCTTTGCAGGTGAGTCACATGATGGGCCTCATGAAGGTAGGAGCCGACTGTGCAATCCTCCTAAGAGCCAGGAGCCATAGCTTGCTGTGCTGACCATGTAGTTGTGGGTCTGAGAAACGTCACAGCAGCTGTTCTTCAGATTGGCAAGGAGTCAGCTAGATCTTAGAGGAGATGATGAGCCAGGAGGAAGATAGTCACCAACATAGATGTAGTACATAGATCTGTCAGTACAGCTGACAATTCTGCTTGTTTTTAAGATTCTTTTTTTCCTCATGTGGAAAATAATTCAAACCAGGCCAGAGAGAACTATCTTCCAGCATACATCTCCCAGGGCTCACTTGATCCTCAAGCCAGGGCTCTGTTCAATATCCTGTTGCAGGGAGGGTGGCTTGTCATGCTAGCCCCTGGGGACAATGGGTACAGGACAGTGAGGTGGTAGGAAGGGCCAGGAGACCCCTCCCCATCAGCTAATGGAGATGGGGTTGCTCTGCCTGGTCTCATGCCTACCAAGCCCCCTGGAGCCCCATCCCTCATGCTTCTCCCCTGTCTCTCTCTGCCCCGGGTCCCACAGGAGTCTGTGGCTTTGGAGGCCCCTATGGGGAAACGGTAGCAACAGGCCCTTACCGTGCCTTCCGGGTGGCAGCAGCATCGGGACACTGCGGAGCCTTCTCAGGCAGTGACAGCAGCAGGACTAGCAAGTCCCAGGGCGGTAATTATACCCATACCCCTCCCAGAGCTTCTGCTTGCAGCATTTCCTCTGCTCCAGAACCTGGTGTCCTTCTTCGACTGTCCTTGCGAGCTGCCTCCAGCATAACACCTTCCTCTGTGGGTCCCTGACCCACCCCGCCCCTCTACCTTCGGGGCTTTCAGGGGCTTTGTGGTGGCTGTCTCTCCTTTCAGGATAGAGCATTAAGTGTCCACCTAGAGCAGAGCCCTCTGTGCACCTAGGTGATCTGACCACAGGTTGTGTGCTCCTTGGCTGAGCTACCAACTGGCTCAGTAGCACCTCTCCCAAGCAGCTCTCTTTTTAGTGAAGTTGCTCAGGTTTGTGTAGAAGGTGCTAATGGGTACAAAACTCCTGGCATAAAAAGTTTGTTGCATTTTTTTCATGCAATTTTTTTTTTTAAAAGGAATGATCTAGCTAGGTGTCGGTGTACACCTATAATCCCAGCACTCAGGCGGGAGGATTGCTAGGAACTCAAGGCCACCCTGGGCTACATAGTGAGTTCAAGGCCAGCCTGAACTATGTAAAGAGACAAAAGAGACACTGTCTCAAAACAACAAAAAAAGAAAGAAAACCTTTAAATTCTCATTGTTTCTCTTTTCATTAGTTTTGCCAGGGAAAAGAGAATCTTGACATTTAGTTTGGAAGTATTGTCTTGTGATGCTGCTGTCATTTGAAACCTGTGACTTGCAGCTCTGTTCTCATCCCACATTTGGGGACTGCAGGTCTAAATTTGGCCTGCAAGTCACATTGCAGGACTGCCTTGACATAGTTGGACTAATGCTTAGACAGGCAAGCCCTTCTTTTTCCCTGGTAGACAGTGTTTTTTCACCTGTTACCTGGGCACATAGGGAGGCCAGCAGCAGGCTTAGGGTGCGGAAGGTAGGTGGCATGCATGTCACCCATCTAGAGCCACTGGGGGCCCCTCCCCTCTGCCACACAACCTCCAGCAGGGCTTTGCTACTCCACAGCTGTACCTCCTGCAGCTTGCAGCCCTGCGCCGTTTGCTGCTTGACGTTCCTTGGGAGCCTGGACACAGGCGCTGGCCTGTGGTTGAGGAGAGACAGGAAAGGTGATACTCTGGACAGTGCAGGGCACAGAGGGCACTAGGAACTGGCTTTCTGACTTCTCTTGTCTGAAGCTCAGACCTGGGCTCTTCGTCAGGTAGCCACACTGTCATGCCCTGAAGCGGTGGCCAGGAAGCACAGATGCACCCTGGAGTTTAAAGGCAGAAAGCTTGTAAAGCAGCTCATTAATTTTATCTTGATTACATATTCTAATAGTATTATTTGGGATGTATTATTATTCTGGATATGTTGGTGAAATAAGACACATTGTTAAGCTTATTTCACATTTTTTCTCAGTGCTTTTACCATATGATTGCGAGAACACTTAAGGACAGTCATAGATTTCTGCTGGTCGGGGGCCATGCAGCCCCTGTGATGGTCGTGGGCACCAGCACCACAAAGGTGGAGAGTTTATGATCATCCATGCCCCCGCCAGATAGCAAGATGCTCAGGGCTTTGTTTTATCAGAAGTTTTGCTTTTGGTTAATAATTCGAGGCTTTTCTTAGATCAGGAAATTTTAAAATAGATTGGGGAAGTTGATGAATACAGTGAATACATAATAAGACTCAGCTGAGGAAATTCTAATTTAACAGTATAAGAGCTGTAGAGTATATATATATTGTTTTCTATAATGTTTGGTTAAGGAAATAAACTTGGAAATACTTACCTATAATGAAAAACACCCTGAGTGTGCAGAGCTCCATCTGTATCATAGAAGGCGTGCCAGGTGCCCCAGTGATCACCCTTAAATCTGTCTCTAAAGCAGTTTGCATCTTTGAGGTTAGAGCCTAAGTTAGTTGTTGCAGGTTCCCAGAGTCAGTTAGTCGTTGTAGGTTCCCACACAACAGTGTAAGTCAAGCACCGCACACAGAAATTTTAAAAATGGGGATGAAGAACTTACTAAATAGAAACCCACACTGCAAAGAACTTGCTTGCTTGTTTCTCTTTGTTGATTTCAATGCTGTGATTGTAAAGATTTTGTCTTCTTGTGTATTTTTTTGTGCAGGAGTCCAACCTATACCTTCTCAGGGAGGGAAACTAGAAATCGCTGGCACTGTGGTTGGCCACTGGGCCGGAAGTAGGCGGGGCCGTGGGGGCCGAGGCCCCTTCCCACTGCAAGTGGTCTCTGTGGGAGGACCTGCAAGAGGGTAAGTGCTGCAAGTACATCACAGCCCCCGATGTGCTGCTTGTTCCTATGAGCCTACTGTTATTGCATTAGATACATTCTTCTTTAACATGAATTTTAGTACTTGAGGATTAAACCCCCGCAGCTCTGGGCTATGTCCCCGGCCTTTCTGATTTTTTACTTTGAGAGAGGATCTCACTAAGTTGCCCCAGCTGACCTCAACCTTGGCATCCTTGTGCCTCAGTCTCCCATGTAGCTAGGATTACAGACATGCACCACCCCTTCCAGCTTTGACATTATTCTAAATGGTTGCATAAGATCCCATTATATAGCATTATATAATTATTAATTAACCACACATAATTCAATTAATTAGTTGCCTTTAAAAAATATTTTAAAAATATTTTTCAAATTGAATACCTTGGTATAAACTAGGAAAGTAGGATTGATTCTTTAGAGTAAGTCTTCAGTGTCACCAAACGTAATGCCTCAGGGCATAAGGTCTTATTTTAAATGTGGTCTGTGCCAGATTGAAGTTTATTTGCTCTTGTCCTTTTTCATTCACTTAGGCGTCCAAGAGGAGTTATTTCCACCCCTGTGATTCGAACATTTGGGAGAGGTGGACGGTACTATGGCAGAGGTTACAAGAGCCAGGGAGTAATCCAGGTAATGACCCTGCATGTCAGATTAATAATCCATTTCTGTCCAGGGTGAACCAGTCCAGAGAATGAGGTACCCGAGGATGAATAGAAAAGTAAGAGAAACAAGAAAAACAAGAGAGGCATAATTCTGGGATTAGGGGACTTACAGCCTCTTGGACTGCAGCCTTAGTAAACTTTTATTGAGAAAGAACAAAGGAAGCAGCTGGGCAAATGGGAGGATATCAGTCATTTTAGCAAGGACAGTACAACTCAATTTTCATAGGAATGAGACTTAGTTAGCCATCATGTTGTTATTCCTTTGGGTATATCTCAGCAGAGCATTTAGTGTTGGCCTCACAGCTTTCCACAAGGACACAGGTTCTGTAATCTTTTCCTTTCCACCAATGCTTTTGCTAGACTTCCACCGAAACCCAACAGTCATGGCTTGGTCAGTCCTAAGGCAATACATTGAGAGAGTAACTAAAGAATGTCCTTCTCCACACCTACATGTGTTCTCTGTGACTCCCTGCCTGTGTCTGCTTTCTGAACCAGATTTCCAGTGCCTGTGTTGAGGAGTGTGAGCATGGTCTGTGAGTGTCAGGCCTCTCATGTGGTACCTGGCACATAGGTGCTTCCTAGAAGTGATTCCCCTCAAGTGCCCTAGTCAGTCCCCTGTCATTTAGGATTCTCTTTAGGGTACACTGTCCTCTGCCATGGCCCCTATGGTGTTTGGCAGGTTTTTGTCTGGTGAGAGGTAAGAGCCCAGGCTTCCTGGGACACCACAATGCCCAAATGGACCCAGCACATCTGTATCTGTGAGTTTGCTGGTTTCTTTCATGGGAAATGTCCTTGCAAGACCAGAGCCTTGGCACTGATGTGTACTCATTTCCATAGGATGGGTCACAGTGCCTGATGTTCTCCTGCGGATGGTTCCATTTGTTCACCAATAAACACACATAACCTACAGGGTTTTTTTTTTTTTTAAAGATAAGTTCCTCATGAGTTCCTGCTGTTGTTTCTAGTTCAAACTAAGGACTTTTGATCTCTTCTTTTACCACTTCTTTTGTGTCTACATGTCCTTTCTTCTGGACCACATCTGTTTGTAGACTTTTCCTGTGGATAGCACTAGGGACAGAAAGTACACGCACACATGTGCACTCACACCCATAGATACGTTTGTGCTGCCACTGCACCTTGCCCTCAGTGAAGTACTTTATTAATCTACACTGAATTTTCCTTTTCCAAAGGAATTTTACTTTGCCTCTATTACAGCATCTGAATGTCCTTTCTTTCATCTTGTTGACTAAATTAGAATATCCTGTAATGAGTCATTGCTTCATCCCATATTGCACATACCAGCTCAGAATACCTGTTCATGCTGCTGTCACCATCATCATTGACGGTGAACAGCTAAAAGAAAATGTTTGTAGGCCAGGTGCAGTGGCACACACCTGTGGTCTCAGCTACTAGGAAGCTGAAGGAGGGGGCTCTCTTGAACCCAGTACAACATAGTAAGATACCATCTCTTAAAAAAAGAACAGAGAGAAAAAAAAGTTTGTATATGCCCTTATATTCTCCCCAGCCCTCCTTCATTTTTAAGAAATAGCTGTACTGCTCTTACTTGTGTTGTTGGGGCAAATGACCAGGACCTACTGTACTTTTACCTCATCTGCTTCAGTTTTACAAGTGCCTTTGTGTCCTATGTCTCCAGCAGGGCTTGTCTGTATGTCTGTCCCAGTCTCTGAAACCACTTCCTCAGTGGCTCTGCAGAGAGGGCTCCTGTGGGGAAACAGTGTTTGTGTGAATGAGAAGCTTATTTCCTTTATCAGGAGGCACTGGCTCCCAGTGTCTCCTCAGTTACCTTACGTGGTTTTCTTTGTGCATAAGCTTCCCTTTGAAGTCCCTGCAGATTTGACCTAAGTGCCTAGCTGGGTTTTGGCTTTCTGTGAAAGTTCATCGCTTTTCCTTAGGTGCGCTGCAGGGTTGTTTGTTTTGGATTGTGGTGCTCAGTCTGATAGGCACTCTTCCCACGTGCAGCTTCAAATCCCTGTTTCAGAGCTTCTTGAGGTAGCGGTGTTTGGGGTTTGTGCTGTCTTTGCTTTGCCTTCATCTTCCTCCTTCATCATCCTCCTCTATGCCCCTACTCCCATATTTGGCAGATTGTTCATTTGTTTTTATTCATTTCTTTTTTATATATAGCTCACAGATGTACAGTTCAGCTGTTTAAAGTGTACAATAGTTTGCTTTTGTAAAGATTAATTTTTAGAGCAGTTTTAGGTTTACAGCAGAAGAAAGAGTACAGCAATTTCCCATATACCCCTGCTTCCCACACCATCCACTCCCATTGGGGCCTGTGTGTCACAGCTGATGAGCCTGCGCAGCACCACCACCCACACACATCCCATAGCTTACGTGGGGCTCGTTCTTGGTGGTGTGTATTCCATGGGCTTGGGCACCTGCATCAGGAGACATATCCACCATGACGTTATCATTGAGAAGCTCTTTTCACTGCCCTGAACCCCCTGTGCTCAACTTGTTTGTTTTTCTTTCTCTCCTAAAATCCCTGGCAACCACTGATCTTTTTACTGTTGCTACAGATTTGACTTTTCCAGAATGTCAGGCAGAGGGACTCACACTATATTGTCTTTGCAGACTGTCTTCTTTTGCTCAGTAATGTATATTTCAAGTTCCTTCATATCTTCTGTGGATAGATAACTCATTTCCTCTTAGCTGAATAATAAACCGGATATGCAAGAGTTAGTTCCATTCATCTAGTGATGGACATCTTGATAGCGTACAGTTTGGGGAGTATCATGTTCCAACCACGTTTTTTGTAATTCTGTGGCCTTTCATCTGTTCCGAAGGTTAAGCTGTTCTACTGCTAATTTCAGAACATTCCCACCCCAAAAAGAAAGCCTTTACCCATTATGAGTCACACCCTAATGCTGTCATCCCTCCCCCTGTCACTGGCAACCATTATCTATTTTGTGTCTCTAGCTTTCTCTGTTCTGTACATTTCATACACATGTACACGTTGCAGCAGGTGTCAGAACTTCATTCCTTTTTACTGTGGAATCACGTTCCATGGTACATATATAACACATTTGCTTCTCTATTGATGGACTTTGGAGCTGTTTCCAGTGTTTGGCTCTGTTGAATATTGTAGCCGTGATTGTCTAGCTACATGTTTTTATTGTGGATGTGTGTTTTCGGTTCCCTCAGACACCGAAAACAGGGAGCAGGGAGTAGCAGCAGGGAGTAGTCTGGTCATGTGGTCACTGTGTGACACTGAGAGGCTGCCAGGGTGTTGTGGGAGCATCACCTTACTGTACATCCCTCCTGCACTGTGTGAGGGCTCGGAGACGGCCGCGTCTGGCCAGCACTTCGCGCGCTTTCCGTCTTTCTCACTCTTGCCATCGCAGTACTCCGAAGTGGTGTTGCGTTGTGGTTTTGATTTTGATTTGCATTTTCCTATCTTTATTTCCTTCTGATGTAATTTTTTTTCTCCTTCAAGTTTTATAGAGTGTATTCATTTTCATGTTTTTTCTGATTGAGTCTTAATTTCTGGAATGCTGTTTTTGTCTTTTGACTTCTCAGAAGTTTTTAAAACCTCATTTCCCAGTTTTTTGCACTCAATGTATGGTGTCTTTTGTGTATCCTGTCATTCTCTTTGCCTACTTTGAACACAGAGGAGCCACTCAGGGTCTTTCCTGGGCAGGTCTTTCTCAAGTGCTTGTCTGGGGATGTGGCTCCATCCATTTGATCTCATTTCTGATGGCGCTGTGTGATTCGATTCCACCATGGTGCTTCCTCTCGCACACTCCTAGGTAGGGTTAGTTTTTGCACACCTTGAGAAAGACAAGGTGTGAGCAGCCTTGCTACCCTGTTGTTTTCCTCTGGGTTGAGAGGTACAACGGTTGCTTCCTGCAGGTTTCTGGGCCCTCCCTTTCCTTGCCTTTGCCATCCCTGTTCATGCATTCCATTTTCACTCTGCTCCCAGTACTTGTAGTGCAAAGTCCTGTCCTGTTCAGTTGGTTCCCAGTGGAGTTCTGCCTGGCAGAGGAAGCTGCATGGCTTACCGTGCAGGTGCTCACCATGCTGGGGGGAACTGCCTCATGGTGAAGAGGCTCACAGCAGGGGCCGGTGTAGCGAGGTGCTGTGCTATCTTGTTCTATACACAGGAAAGCCTGCCATTCTTCTCAGTGTCCTGCGTCCTCTGTGAACACCCTGCCTTGTCATCTGAGGAGTCACCACACCTGTCTCCCAGGTCCTATACCAGGCACCCAGGAGGTGGCTGCCTTAATTTTACAGTGGGTGTTGCTTTATTGCTGAGGGTGAACTATCTGAGAGGGCAAGCACTAGGATTTAGGTGTGAGGGTGGTTAAAGGGGTGCGAGGGAGGTTAAAAAACTCAGTATTTGTTTTCTTTCCTCCATGGTCTTGCTATATTTTTATATTAATTTTTAGTTCAGGTTGGGGATGTGGCTCAGTGGTAGAATGCTTGCCTACCTTGCACAAGGCCCTGGGTTCAGTCTTCAGAACTGCAGAAATGAAACTCATTTTTTCAGAGGTCATGGAAATGGCCATAGCATTGGCTTGGGATGCACTGTGAGTATTTCTGAACACTAAGGTTGGGAGCTGTAGTGAGACTGGGGGACCCTTGCTTGGTGGTGAGGGTTATAAACATACTCCGTCTTGTGGACAGAGTGAGTAGACTTTGTCTTCAACAAGGCAAATAGCCATTTGCTCTGAAAAGGAGGACTGGAAGATGTTAGAGGGCACCACTGGCTCATGGTGCCAAGGGCACTGGGCAAAGAGCTGGGAGGCCCTTGAAGGAGAAGCCATCTTATGTCCTTTAGCTTTTATTCTGTCTGTGCCAGTGGTTCTGGGTCCTAGTGACCAGCCACAAAGGACATTGCAGTCACATGGTGCTGATAGTCACAATTTCGTGACAGTGCTACTGGCTTCTGGATGGAGGCCCGAAGCATTGCTGAGCACCCTGCAGTACCCACGTTGGCCCCATGGCAGAGGATTGCCAGGGCCACAGTGTCACATGCCAAGGTATAGAGGGACCTGGTCTGTCATTTAAGCCACTGAGTATCTTAGGCTGTCTTCACCATCCTCAAAGAGAGCCTGTCTTTCTGAAAATGTTCTGCATCAGGTTCAAGGTTCATTTTTTCCAGAGAATTATTTTTAAATCTATTAAGACGAAGAGCAAGACCATTCAGAAGAGGCCTTCCACAAACCTGTGTGCAGATCTGTTTCTTGTTGAAGCTGTCCAGCGGTGACTTGTTTCTCTGGTCAGGATGGGGCATGTGTGCTGCTGCATGTTCCAGGCAGATCTGGCAGACTCTGTTCACTTTGGAGGTGCGGGGGGACAGTCTGAGTTTCAGAGGAGAGTCACTGGGGAGTACTGAGGAGTACTTGTTACTTTATATGATGAGATGTTGTAGAAGGGATCAGCTAGAGCTCTTGCAGCAGGGCCCTTCCTCCTCTGCAGGACAGTGACTATAGAGAAGTTGAGGGAAGGGGCCGCAGGAGAAACTGAGACACGAGACACTTCATCAACTCGGGGTCATGAGGTCTGTCACTTTCTGCTTTTGAATCTGCAGAGAAGTTAGAGCAACACTGGTGTGCGCTCTGCTGTTTGTTCAAAGCTGCCTTATCATTTGTCCTTCCACTCAAACAGGGCAGACCTCCTTATGCTGCTTCAGCAGAAGAAGTAGCCAAAGAGCTGAAGTCGAAATCTGGGGAGTCGAAGTCCTCTGCAGTGTCTTCAGACGGGTCCCTGGCTGAAAACGGAGTGATGGCTGAGGAGAAGCCAGTAGCCCAGATGAATGGGAGTGCGGGTGACACGAGGGCCCCCAGCCACTCCGAAAGTGCCTTGAACAATGACTCTAAAACGTGCAATACAAATCCTCATTTAAATGCACTAAGTACAGACAGCGCCTGCCGCAGGGAGGCTGCTCTGGAGGCAGCTGTCTTAAATAAAGAAGAGTAAACTTATTTTTTATAGAGGGTGAAGGATGCTGGAAGGGTAAGGATTTAGGAATATCTGGAGAGAAAGAGAGCCTGCAGTTACGTACATTTTGTCCTTTCCGTAAGAGAAAAATGAGGACTTTGGAAATTCAGATCCCTCTTTGATATCAGAGAAACAACACATTTTTAGTTTTAACCAGTTGTAGTCAAAATGCTACAATAAAACAAAAGAAAGAAAATGAAGAGCATTTGACTCCCGCACTTAAAATGAAGTACACATAAAGTTTAAACTGGTTATGACAAAAGCCTATAGTTGTGTTTCTTGAAATATAAAGAAAACAAATTTTGGCAGTCTTTAAGTATATATAGCTTAAAATATAATTTTTAGCATTTGGCACCATATGTATGCCATTGTATTTGATTTTGCATTATTGTTTCACAATGAAGCTTTGTTTAAGGCTTTGATTTTTATGATTATGAAAGAAATAAGGCACAACCACAGTTTTCTTTCTTACTTAAATTTCATCACTGTTGATGTGGTTCTTTTGTGTTAAAAAGAAAAAAGTGCAACTATCGAAACTAAAAAATTATAGAGTAATATTGCCGTTCTGCTGATTTTAAATATACAGTACATCATACATACTTTACAAGCAAGTTAACTGGAGATAAAGTTGAAATCATTGAAGATGCAAATGACCTTTCAAAATCAACACAATGTGTTCTGAAACTTTTTGTGACTAATACCATGCATCTGTGATCAATGAACTATGTGGTTTTGAATCAGACATAGACCATTAGTACTACTACTTGAGCTAAACTTCTGCATGGTTCATAATTTTTAAAGTGTGTAGTTAATATTATGCATGTTATTGTCCTTTCTTCCATTCTTACCAGTATGTGCCCATTTGCAAAACAAAAATGCTAATAATCAGTAATAGTCCTATAAAAATGTTAACTCTGTTTAGTCATTGATCTTGCTCTAACCTTAAAATTTTGTGATTATTGACCTCTGTTGCATTTATTCTAAAACCCCCCAAAATTATCTAGCCGTTTCAAATATCAACATCACCCTGGTGTATTCACTGCTGTATGCATTATTGTTCTTTGTTGCTGTTTTATGCCTTCATATTAGCAAAATATGAAATTCTGTGAAGAAAAAAAAACCCTTTGATCTTAAAAAAAAAAACCACCCCCCCTTCTGTAGCAGGAAACAAATTGCTTGTTCTTGAGAACTTTCCCATCAAGAATTTAGTAGAAGCAGGTATACTTCTATCATTTTGATGTTTTTGTTAATGTTTCCAAACAATGTACTTTGAAATCAGAATCACTTCTTATCGTTTTCATATACTTCTGATGCTCTTCATCACATTAGTGATCAGAAATGAGGTGTAATTCCCCAAACCCCTGCCCGCAAGAGCTAAGTAGGATCTTACTGTAAGTTGAAGGGAGTTCTGCCCTAACTCATGGATTGTGAAGAATGAACTGCTGTTGGGTCTGATTGACTGTCGATGGATTGTGGTGTGGCGTATCTGGAGGCTATTGAATGCAACTTACAATGCTTAATAAAAATCTTTATTCTTTTAGTATAAAGTATGGTGTGGCTTTTAAATTATCACTTGTAAAAGCATAAATTTTACAGAGGTTTCATTCATATTAAGGTGGCTCCTGAGAAGCTGTCAGATAACCAGTTTAGAAATATTGTGCCCTTTCTAACTAATTCCACGTTTCTAGCTCTAGGGGACCATTAATACATGGTTAATAGGAAAAATATGCTGACTTGCCGAAGTTTCATGGTTAAGTTTCATGCACCCAAGGATATTCCTCTGATAACGCAGAAATAGAAAACACTTTCTTTGGTTTTTGAGACAGCGTCTCACTGGGTAGTTCAGATTGGCCTTGAACTCACTATTGTAGCGAGGCTGGCCTCGAATTTATGGGGATCTTTCTGCCTCAGTCTCCCAAGTGCTGGGATTACAGGTGTGCACCACCACCCTTGGCAGAAAACCTTCTTTAAAGCCCTGGAAAAAAAATTTGATCTTGATTAAACTACGTTTTTAAAACTCGGAGTTGCAGGCATGGCTTGCTTCCCTCATCCCTTTGACCTGAAGCCTGGCAGGCTACCCAGCCTAGGGGGTAAGCCCTGAACCTGGGACCGGGCTGAAGGCCGCGGGCGGGCCTGGGGCGGGGTTTGTGCGGCAGGGGCGGGGCGTCATTGGCGGAACCCCCCCTCCCCCCCAGCTGTAGTGCGCGCGCAGCCCGGGGCGGTGCCTGCTGGACCGTGCCTGCTGGGCCGCGGGCGGAGGTTGGCTGCGAGCGGCCGCTACGGGCTGCCTGCCGGCGCTTGTTTGTTCCCGGAGGCCTGGCTTCCGAAGGAGCTTTAGCTGCGTGCTTCGGCCTTGAGTGGGCGGGTTTGCCTAGGCCGACCCCGGGGCCGATCGGGACCATCAGGACCTCGCAAACCCCGAGCTGTGAGGTCCTTCCGCACGCCCCTCGGCGAGCTCGCCTGCTCCCGCCGGTGTGCAAAGCTGGCATAAGTTGAATCCCGTTTTCTACAGGATTTAGCCCTCAGGTTTTGGATAAAGCAAACCTCGCTCCAGCGCCCCCTTTTCCTCCCTGCCTACCGTCTCCGGGACTCGGCTTGCGCCTCTCCTCCGCCCTTTGCTTTCATTTGCCGCCGGGCTCTGGCCGCCTGGCCCGCGCCGCCTCGCGGAAACCACCGTTTGGGGGCGGCGGAGGCTGCGCCTAAGGAGTTGGAGCACTCGCGGCCCAACGCCTGGCAGAGGAAAGGCTCAGGAGGCAGACTGGTCATCCAACAGGCCTCACGCGCCCCATGCCAGCAGTGCCTCCCCAGGGACAGCCCAAACTTCGCCATTTCTGAGTCCTTTATGGGCTCAGCTCCATCCCCACTGGAGCAAAGCAGAGTGGCCGAAACAGCCTGCTGGCAGAGGGTCCAGGGGACAGACGTCAGCACAGTATTCCAGTGAAAGAAGTGCAGTCCTCTCGCGGATGTCCCCTCTGTGACAAGCAGGTGCTCCCTCCCTCCAGCGAGTCTCACAGCTCTTGGACAGTTCCAAGTGCTCTAGGCCCTAAAGGGTCTCTCTAAGCCCTAAGGTGCGTCCCTCCATGTGTCCAATTCAATTGGAGAGAGGAAGGGAGAAGGCTCCAGGACAGGAAGTTGGCCAGAGACACACCGGCCACTCCTCCTACATCAGAATTGCAGCGGGAAAAGCAAAGGCCACTGCTGATTTGGCTCGAGGAACCCACGGCAGGCTGCATGTGGCACTGACCAGGACTCAGGACTGATTCTGAGGCTGGTCACAGACTCTCCTGGGTGACTTTTTTGTTGTTTTCAAAAAGCAGTTTTTAAAATTTATTTCAAAAGTATATATGTTTATTGTGCCAAGTTAAAAAAAATACAACCAAACAGAAAGGAAAAGCAAAGCCACTAGCTACCCTTCCATAGTGAGACACCTACGAGATTGGGTCTCCTTTTTCAATGTAATATATAGGTTCGTTTTTCTTCTTCAGAAAACAGTCATGCTGCCCATACATGTTTTGCAGTGTTTCCCACCTAGCATTCTGTAATGATTGTCACCCCACAATGAATTCCCCGTCTTTATCTGTCAGTACAGGGAGACAGTTCATTGCCTTGTCCTTCAACAAGTTCCTAAGGAACATGTGTCAGGCCCTGTAGGGTGAGGGGCAGAGGCATGAGGACCCTCCTCTGTGGCATTTGTATTTGAATGGGGAGTGACATGCATGTGCACAGTTAGGACTACTTAGGCTGGTTGTGGTGACGCACACCTGTAATGTAAGCAGCCTCACCTGCATCTATACACATGGTCCCTGCTGTCTACTTACTGCTCCATGTGCCCAGGGAGTGTGGTGGAATGCCCAAGTCCCCATCCTGGCCCATGGGCTCCCCAGCATGGTTCAGGCTCAGGTGACTACAGGGCCTTAAGAATGAGGCTAGAGGAGGGTTCTAATTAAGATGCTTTGTCCTCTACTGGGCCAGACCATATCTCACTCCTATGTTCATATGATGAAGTCTTCACCCCTACCCCCAATTATCTCAAGATGTGACCTTACTTGGAAAGAGGATCTTTGCAGATATAATTAGGTATAGGTCAAGTTGGAGTAGGCTGGGGCCCTAATCCTATATGGTTTAAAAAGCTAAATACTTTCAGCTCTTATGTTTTAGGTCTTTGATCCATTTTGAGTTCATTTTTGTATATAGAATATGGTGAGAGGCCACCTTTATTCTTTCACATGTGGATATCTGCAACCATTCATTTAAAAAGATTGTCTTTTTAAATTGACTTAGAAACTTGAAACTTGAAACTTAGACACAGAGACACATGGACAACACAGTGAGAAGATAGCAGGCCACAGGCCAAGGAACTAGCAAAAGGTAAACAGAGGCGTAGACAGATTCTTCCCTAGTGCTTTGGGGGAACCCTGCAGATACTCTGATCTCTACAACAGGAGACGTTAAACTTCTGCATCCAAGGCATCCAGTGTATGTCCATAGCCTTGGATTCTCAGATATCTGCTTGTCACTGTCACCTATGTCTGAGCCCTGTTGGAGCCACCTCTCTCCCTAACTCCCAGCAGGGCATGACTCTCAGCCAATGGCTGCACTCATTTCTTTATCCTTGACTCCCACAACTGGAAGCTCAAGGTGACCAGCATTTCATAATAGAATGAAGGAGGAGGAGCAAGGACTACAGTTGGTCCTGCCTCTCTGCTAAGTGCAGGTCACATTTCAGACTGAGGGACTTAACCAGGTGTCCCCAAACTGGTGTACTCTGAAAGAAAGAGCTCCCTGAGGGAAGGATGTCCATCTGGGCCTTCATCTACTGGTTGGTCAGTCTGGGACAGTCTTCAAGGGGCAGGGCTGTGTCTGCTGCTGAAGGTACAGCATTAGAAGGTATCCTCCTGGGGCTGCAGAACTTCACCTAAGTGAGGAAAGGGCAGTCATGTGAAAAAACATACAAGGAATCCATATCAATATGCAACAACAGTGAGAGGTTCTGTGAAAGAGAAAAGCCAAGGAAGCAAGTAACTTACCTGAGAGGGTTAGAAGGAAGGCATCAGAGAAGCCTGTAAGGCTGTAAAGGTAAACCTTTCAGAGCTTTCAGTGATAACAAACAGCCAGCTGTGGCATTCGTGCCATAGGTTTGCTACCATTGCTCTAAGGGATGGCTTGGAGGACAGGAGGGAATTACCCAGGCAGAGCACCAAGTATCACACACACACACACAACCTGTTAGAACTAATTCATGAATTAAGTGAAGAGCAGTATACAAAATCAACTATAAAAATCAGATTTGTTTCCATACAGTAACAATGAGTAATCTAAATGGAAAATTAAGAAAATAATTCTATTTATAATAGCATTAAAATATTCCAGAAGTTAACCAAGGAAGCAAAAGACTTGTACTCTAAAAATCACCAAACGTTGCTGAAGGCAATTAAAGACAGCAAGTATAAATGCAAAGATACTCTGTGTTCATACATTAGAAGACAAAACTGCTATGAAGTTGATCACTTGAAAGTAATCTATGGATTTTCTGCAATACCTATCAAATTCCCAATTTTTTTACAGGAAAAAAATATTTAAGAAAAAAAAAAAACCCTAAAATATGTAATCTCAAGGGATTCCAAAGAGCCTGAATAATCTTGAAAAAAAAAGGGGTAATTTTGGAGGACTTATATTTCCTGATTTCACAGCATACTATGGAGTCATATCATACTGACAAAAAAACGACGTATTGACAAATGAAATACACTATAGTGCCCAGGAATAAACATGTGCAGATAGCGGAATTCTTCATAAGGGGACAAAGAATTTTTGCCAATCGGTCAAGACCATTTGGTGAGGAAAAGACAATCTTTTTAAATGAATGGTTGCAGATATCCACATGTGAAAGAATAAAGGTGGCCTCTCACCATATTCTATATACAAAAATGAACTCAAAATGGATCAAAGACCTAAAACATAAGAGCTAAAAGTATAAAACTGTTGGAATAAAACATAGGAGGAAAGCCCAGAATATAGCTCAGCAGCACAGCACTTGCCTGGCAAGCATGAGGTCCTAAGTTTGATTCCCACAAGCAAAAAATAAATAAAAATAAAATAAAATAAAACATAGGGGGAAAAGGGCTAGGGATTTAGCTCAGTGGCAAAGCGCCTGCCTGGCAAGCACAAGGTCATGAATTCGATTCCTGGTACTGGAAGAAAAACAAAAACAAACAAACAAACAAAAAACGGGGAAAGCCTCACAATATTGGATTTGGCAATGATTCCTTGGGTATGAAATCAGATGCATAGTAACAACAACAACAAAAACAGATTAGACTTCCATTAAAATTAAAAACCTTTTTTTTTTAATTGAAAACTTTTGTGACCGGTGTGGTGGCACATGCCTGTAATCCCAGCACTTGGGAGGCTGAAGCAGGAGGTTCTTGGCGAGTTTGAGACCAGCCTGGACTTCAAAGTGAGCTCAAGTCCAGCCTGAGCTGCAGAGTGAGATCCTGTCTCAAAAAGACAAAACAAAAACAAAAACAAACTTGTGCATCAAGGACACTGTCATTAAAAATTAACTGACAGAATGGGAGAAAAATATTTGCAAATTGTCTGGTAAGAGATTAATATCCAGAATAAATAAAAAATTCCTATAATTCAACAAGAAAGCTCAATTTGGAAGTGGACAAAGGATCTGAACAGATGTTTCTCCAAAGATTTGTAGATGGTGTATAAGGAGAAGAAAAGACACCTAGCATCACTGATCATTAGGGAATGTGAATCAAAACCATAATCGGCCTGGTCAGAACAAGGTCCTGAGTTCAATTTCCAGTACTCCCCAAAAAACCCCCCCAAAAAACCAAAACAATAAAATGATAATCAGACTTTACCTCATGCTCACTAGAATGGCTATTATCAAGCAAAAACAAAAGCAAACAAAACTGAGAGAAAAAATTATGAGTGGCAGTGTGGATGTGGACAAACTGGAGCTCAGGCACTGCTGGTAAGAATGTAAAATAATGCAGCCACTGTAAACTGATATGGCAGTTATTAAAAAATTACATATATATGTACATAATTTTTAGGAGTGGCAAAGAAACCTACTGAGAAGATGACCCAGGAGAGAGGGTAAGGAAAGTAAAACAAGCTTTTCATGCAGGAGGAAGGAAAGAACCTGTGGAGGATGGAGACAGTGGTCCCTGAACTTCAGTGGTGGTTTGTGGCCTACACCATATTGCCTCTGGCCTCAAATTTGGTGCACCCTCTGCCCACCAAGCCTCTTTACTTCCCTGGGCTCAGGTGCAATTCAGCACCCAGATCTGGGTCCATGTCCCAACATCAATATATATACAGAGTGGGCTGGGGATTTAGCTCAGCGGCACAGTGCCTGGCCTGGCAAGTGCAAGGTTGTGAGTTTGATTTCTGGTACCAGAAAAAAAAACCAAAAAACCCCAAACAAACATATATACAGAGTCCATCAAAAAATGTACACACATTTCAAAAACAGAAAAACTTGTATAAATATTTTAATACTAAATTTATTGATATATCATGAAAGTAATACAAGTTCCTTTGGCCTGTACAATTACAAGAGGTGCTCAAAGGGGTGGTCATTAGCTTCTAGACATTTATTAGTATGGAGAACTGCTGCTTGGGCTACCTTGATCATTGAGATTGCTGCACATGCATTTTCAATTTCTGTTCCAAGGGCCGTCATTGTAGTGGGTTTTCTGAGATATACAGCATCCTCCAGGGTCCCCCATATGAGAGTAACACCATCTGTTGAAAAAACATACTATTTTTCTGTTTCTGAAGTGTCCATATTTTTTTGGCAGACTGTATATACATAAATGTACTTAATCCCATTGAACTGAATTGTACATTAAAAATGACTACAGTGGGCTGGGGTAGAGCTTAGTGATACACCACTTGCCTAGCATGTGTAAGGCCCTAGGTTCAATCTCCAGCATCACAACTACAAAAAAAAAAAAAAAAAAAAAAAAAAAGAATTGAAGTGGCAAGATTTATATAATGCAGATTTAACCATAATTTAGAGGCATTCTGCACTAGCATTGGGTCTGTTTTGTTGAGTGGGTAGGTGAGCTCATGCATGAAGAAACGAGGCCTGTAATGGGCTATGTTTATGTATGTTGCAAGACAAGAAAATCTGGGGCTGGGGATTTAGCTCAGTGGCAAAAGCGCCTGCCTGGCAAGCGCAAGGTCGTGAGTTCGGTTCCCGGTACCGGAGAAAAACAAAAAAAAAAAAAAAGAGAAGAAAATCTGTCTGTCTTGGGCAGTTGTGCCACTGTGCAGAGCCGTAGCTGTAGTGCCATTAGAGTGCCAGGGAGCCGATCCTCTTTACAGCTGCAACACGCCAGGCCATTTGGGGCCCTTTCCTCCAGGGTGAGATTCAACAATGTCTGCAGTGCTGCCCTGCTCACAGTAGGTACTCAATAAAAATCCAAGTAAGAGGGTGACATGAGGGGGCATGTTAGGAGGAGAAGCAGCCCAGGAGGAGTCCTGGGTGATATTGCAGATGGCAGGTAGCCCACAGAGGGATCTGAGTACCAGGAAGGTGTCTGGTGGCCATGCACAGGGTCAGCTGTAGTGGGCACAGCTGGCTGCAAACAGGAGACTGTCTGGTAAGGGGAGGATGGGCAGGTATCCCCCACTGGTCAGCACCTGAACACCTTGCAGGGGGAGGGTTTTCCCTGGCAAACTTGGGAAGGATGCCAAGGCACAGGGGCCACAAGCTCAGGCCTTTGGGAGCTGTGGGCTCCCAGTGTACTTCCTTGCTCCTTCCCTCTTGCCAGGCATTTCTTTTGGCTAGGCAAGTAAGTACTTAGAGCCTCAGTTTTCACTTTTGTAAAATGGCACCACTACTGCTTGCCAAAGAGCATGACAACCGGGCCATGAGTTGAGTGCTTTACAAACTCCGACTGGGTACCAGTGAATTGTGAAGAACCAGGTCACTGCACTGTGCCTGGGTAGCATTTGATAAATGCCGGGCAGCTACTATCATTCCTGAACGAGGAAATGGAAGTATTCGGAGAGGGAGGTCTGCCAGTCATGGTTGCTTCCTGTACACTGGGCCCCCAGAAGTTCCTACCTTTGGTGGCTGCAAACTCAGAGTTTGGGGCACCATGGGTCTGACTGCTTAGTCAAGGGAATGTGTCCATAGGTAACTGGGCAGGGCCCACACTACTGGGGGTCACTCCAGGCCTCCTGTTAAACCCCATTCTTGATCTGCTCAAATTCATATCAAGGTGCTCACACCAGATGCTTTACAGCAAGCCCTTCCCCAGAACCTTAGTATGTAAGGAATCAGGAAGAAAACTGCTGCTGAGACCTGGGGTTTGGGCAGGAGGCCTCACTGTGCTCATTCTGGATAGCTCTTTCCCCTGTGCCCAGGGTTTTCCCGCTCCTCATGCTCGTCCTACCCTTGAGGCCCTGCCATGGACACTCCCCAGTCTGTGGTCAAGGCCACCTGCTTGGGGAGGGCGGTGCTCTGAAGCAAATGGCTCCTTGGCAGCTGCAGGCTGGGCAGGGGCAGTCAGGACTGTACCCGGTCAGAGATGATGTAGGTGTGTGGGGGCTCGAAAATGTGGGATTCACTTGCAGGCCCAACCTCTCCCGCTATTACGTGGGGTTTTAACACAGGGCAAAGGGGAAAGAGAGTGAGGGAAGCAGGTCGTCCAGACAAGCTCCCTACTGGGAATGTGTCCACTGCCCAGTAGGGGAGCACAAAGGGTGCCACAGTTGGGGAGGGGCAGGAGAGGACCACCATCCCAAAGGGGGCATCTCTCTCTCCCCCGCAAAGACTCTGAACTTGCAGCTGAGGCCAGAGAGGCAGAGGGCAAAGGCAGCAGGGGCCAGAGCGACAAGGTAGGTGCCTCTTGGCTTCTCCTCCCCACTGTCACAGCACAGACCAGATGCAGGGTCTCTGACTGTTTCCCCCGCCCCCCACCCCTTGGTCTCGGCATGGGGGCTCTAACGGGGTCCTTGGGCAGCAGGTAAGCTGTCTCTTTAGAGATGACCCACCTGACTTTTGTTCTGTGCCCCCAGGGGTGGGGTGGGGTGAGCATCAGGGAAGTCCAGGGGGTCTGGGAGGGGGCAGGCAGCCCTCAGCCCCGAAGGAGGGGAAGAGGAAGTTGTCTCTGGCCCAGAAGTCAGAACTCAGGATGGGAAAAAGGCAACAAGGCCCCCAAAGAGGGCAGTAACCCCCTCCCGCCCCACTTTGGGGTCCTTAGAAAGTTACGGCGAAGGAGTTGCTTCTTGGCTGTCTGGACGGGAAGAGACCTACAACACGCTCTCTCGTCCTGGACCCAAGAGGAACAGGGGACCCCAGCCGGCCTTCCCGGGCGTCCCAGGCCCACCGTCTCCCTCCTGGCTCCCCGCAGCCCACTTCTCCCCCAGGGTCCCCCGGCCACCCTTCCCCGCGGTCCCTCCGACCCGCCTCCTCCCTGGAGATCCCCCTGGCCCAGCCGCCCCACCGCGACCCCAGCCTCCTGCTCCCCCCGAGCCTCTGGTCCACCTTCTCCCCGGCCCGCCTTCTCGGCGGCGGGAGCGGGGCCCAGGCCGGCGGGCGGAGGCGGCGCC
>NW_004955515.1:4463106-4521520 GCF_000276665.1 Chinchilla lanigera | reverse complement strand
GGGCGGGATCCCTCCCGGCCCCGCGCGGCGCCGGCCCGGCCTGCCCGTGGGCCTGGGCGGGAGTGCGGTGACAGAACGGTGTCTGTGTCGGGCGTGGGGGTTGTGTCTGCCGCCTCCTCGCTGGCCTTCACGGTTCCCCATTGCCCTCCTCTGCTCCAGGCAGGGGCACCCCGTTTTGACGTGACCTTCTGCTCTCTAAGGAAGATGGGGAGGGGGTAGGAGGTAAGCCCGGAGGTATTGACAGCCGCCCTCTTGGCCCTTGCCCGTGGCCGTGACCTGGCTGTGTAGTTTTCAAGAGCGGAGGTCCCTTCCCACCCAGAAGTAAAAGGAGGAGGAGGAGGAGGAGGAGGTGGTGATCCTCAGTCCTAAACTGCTCCAACAGGTTCTCACGTCTGACTTTGCCTGTGGGATGTGTTTGGGCCCGGGAAGGGCTGACCAGGGGAGCTGGCCGGGGCTGCCCGCCTGCTGGGGCTCCAGTCTTTAGTGGCCCCTAGCAGGCTGGAGGGAGAGGAGGGGGTGTGGTGGTGGGTGGCCCCTGATCCTCCTTCCAGAGTGGAGACCCTCCTGTTGGCTCTCACCATGGGTCTTCATAATTGGCCAGTGGCTCTTAAAAGCCAGCAGTGGGCTCTTGTCCAGTCTGCCTGGTTTACAGGTGGGGAGCTGGGCGGCCAGGGTGCAGCGAGGCCTGCTCACATCTGTCAGCCCTCGGCCTGAGTCTCACCTTCTTGCTTGTATCAGGGATGCTTGTAGGAAGGGTGTTGGAGTGTGTGGACTCCTCACTTCTCTTTAGCCTCCTGGGCTACCTTCCTGGGCTGCCCTGCTGGGATGCCGGGGATTGTGGAGAGCATCGAGTGCAGGTGTGACCCCGGGGCTCTGCCCAGAAAAGGGCCACTACAAACACCTCTGTCAACTGGAGTCCATCTCAGAGGGTTTCATGGCCAGACCACTGCGGGTGAGTGCTTTCTGGGCTCCTCAGATCTAAAGATGCTGGGAAGTGGACCCTGAATGGCTCTGAAAATGAAGAGCCCCTCCTTCCTGCCCCTGGCCCCACCCAGGGCCTGCAGCGCCCATGGGTACCTGCCGGCCCCCAGGTGCTGCCCATACTTGGTGCAGGTGAGTGAGCCTGGGGTGACATTTGTCTTGTGCCCAGTGGACCCTCTGGGAAGGGAAGTTTAGTTCTGAGCTCAACTTGGTGGCCAGAGGAAAAGCCAGGAATGAAAGGTGGCTGGGGAGGGGGCGGAAAGCTGGCCTGTTGGGTTTGGTGTCTTTGCTGCTTTGGCGCAGGCAGAGACAGGGAGGTGTGACCAGTCCTGACCCTTGCAGGAGAATTTTTGGGGAGGCCTTATCTCTTTGTTGCATACCTGAAGTCTTTAATTTGATTCAAGTCAGGCAGTTGATCAGCACAGATTCATTTCCACCTGTTTGGGATCTGAAAGGGTCTCAGCCTTGGGAGATATTTTCTCATCCCTCTAATTAAGGGTCACTTGCTCCAGTGAGCCTTGAGCCTTGAAAGCCTCTGGTGTGTGGAGCTTGGGTGGCTCTGAGCAGTGGTTGCATGGGGAGAAGGTGCAGTCAGGGGTAGGAGCCTGGTGTGTGAGGCAAGGCTTAACCCCATGCAGCTCCCATAGCCCTGGGCAGATCTGGGTCCCTCTTCAGCATTGCAGTGGTCACTTGTAAAATGAAGGGACAGGACCAGCCCTGAGTGTTCTCCACTCCCAGTATTCTTGGGTGACCCTCATGACTTTCTCCAGACCTGGTACCACCAGTGCTATTTTTACTTCATAGTTTATGTTTTAGCTCACTTTGTGAAAGTTTGAAGACTTTCACACTTTTTACTTTAAGGGGGCTTTAGACTTGGAAAGAAGAGTTTCAGAAATGGTATGGTTTCCCTACATGTGCTCTTCTCCTCCTTTTCTCCTACAGCTGGTATCTGATAAACCACTGTGTCAGTGTCCAAACTATGGAGGGGCTTGAACTACTGTTGACTGAACTACAGACTTGGTGACTTTACTCAGATTAGTTTTACAAGGTCCCCTTCCTTGGTGTCCTTTTCCTATTCCAGGATCCCATGTTGCATTTAAGTCTCCTTAGTCTGGAGAATATTTCTTTTAAAAGGAAGCTTCATATCATTCCCTGAAATAGAACATTAGTGTAACTTGCCATACACAGTAACTGTAAAAATAAACAGAGTAACTGTTGAAGTAAAAAACCTTGGTTTGTCGTAAGGGGGTCACATTACATTTTCTGCAGCCTTGTTAAGGACAGAATTGTAGACAGGGTCCCCAAGTCACCCAGACTCACAGTGTTGGCATCTTCACTCTTGGCAGCAATTTTTGTTGAGAACTTGATTGAAGCAACCACTTTCTAGGGTTGGGGCGTGTTTCTAGGGTGAGTTCATTCCACAGGGCACCTCTCCCACTGTGCTCCTGTGGGGGCCTCCCCACTGGGCGAGGCCAGGATATGTGTGTGTGTGTGTGTGTATGGGGTTTCCTTTGCAGTCCTCGAAGGGACTGGCTTAGGTAAGTGGGTGGGAAGGAGAGCCTCCTTTCTGCCCCCCAGCCTGTGTGTACTGTATTTGTGGTACTGCTTCCCGAGTCCTCCAGGCTTCCTCCAACCCCAGCTTGGTCGTGGCTGGTGCTCCTGGGGCTAGGCACCTTGTTGGCTCTGCCTGTCTTCACTGGCAGCAACTGTGGTGCTGCCTGGGCATTGGGGTTTTGACTCAGAAGGGATGGATTTTGGGGCAGGATCTGAGAGAAGGCAGCTGGAGGCCGATTATCATCCAAAGTGTCTTGTCTGCCCTTTTTGGTAGGAATGTTGGGGACCTGTGCTCTCATTTTAGGGAACTCACTCGTGTGCAGAGGTCCTTTAGTCAAGTGCTACAGTCCCTCCTTGTGCCTATGTCTTCCATCTGGAGGACAAGAGCAGACCCTGTTCCCTGCACCGAAACTATAGCCTTGGTGGCCTGGCTTTGCACCTTCTTGTGATTTGATTGGAAGAATTTTGATCTCTGGGACGTACGAATGGTTCTATTAACGAACCCAAATTCCTTAAATTGTAGCTTTTTGGCCCTCTTTCAGGTGCTTGTTGTATTGAATTTGAAGGTTTTTTTGGCGACATCATCAGTAAAGTTGACTTGAAAGAGCTTGGAGCCTATGTGGGTAACTTTGGTGGCAGAAGTTTCATTTATTTCTCAGTACATGTATTCAGTGTGTATTCTACCAGGGACTTTGAGCTGGCTGTGAGGGCTCCGAGGATAGCCAGGCAGAACCTCTTGGCTCTTAGGGGTTTTCTCATGCAGGGATTCAGACCTGCAGATAGAGTTCCATCTCAGTCTGGTGGGTCTTGTCGTTGGGGGGTAAGTGCTATGGGAGCAAAGAAATTGAGGCACCATGCAGTCGGAGCCGTAGGTATGGCCGGGACTCCATTTGTCTGGGGGCAGGTACAGCCTGAAGTGCTTGTTTGTTTGATTAATTCAGCATTTTAGTCTCGCTCAGTTGCTGTGGCTGTTTTAAACTTCTCATTCTGCTGCCTCAGCCTCCCGAGTAGCTGGGATTACAGGTGTGTGACACCATTCCTGGCTCAGACTGAGGTTTTGACAGGTTCCTGATGGGACAGCATTGTGATGTGTTTAAAAATAATGATTAATTATTTTAAGACAAGGAGTTATCTTATGTGATCTTTCAAAGTTCTGGAGTGGGTGGGAAGAATGCCTAACCAACTTCTAGAGGGCAGAGCAGACCTCTCTGTCTAACCTTGTTTTCCAAATGAAATGTACTCTCAAGGAAGCAACTAGTGTGAGCCTTCTTTTAATCACCAGAATGTTTGCTTTTATTAGACATATTTAGCTAGACACAGGCTTGGTGTGAGCATCAAGGTTGCAGCCACATTTGTTTGAGGCCACTTGGGCATCAGGTGTGGCTGTAGATGGCCTGAGATCCTACCTGAGGCTTGGGATGCTCAGTGTCAACCCTGCCACAGGCACCCTTTTGTTTTTGGCCATCTCCACCTAGAACCTCACTACTTGTCAGGTCTGTATTTCAAAAGAATGAAGGGATTTGCTGTGGGGATCCAGGGAAGGCCCGCGATGCACTGTTCCGTGTTGGAGTGTGCTGGAAGAATCTGACTCCTAAGATTCAGGGTGGGGGTAGAACAGTCTGCTGATTGGATTTGGAGATTACAGAGGGTGGCTAGTGATGCCACAAGAGCAGACATTCAAGCAGGTTTAGCACCTTACATGCTGTGCATTCATCGTCTTGTTTGGTTCCTGTGTCTACTGTGAGTGGTAGATGGAGTGGGTCATTCTGTCACCTCCATTTGCAGCCCCAATCCCAACAGCCAGGCGAGAAGTCACAGGGCTTGGTGATGTGCCAGTCTCCTCACTCCGGTGGGTGCACTCCGACCTGTGGCAGGTGGACACACTCACCTTCGAGAGGATGCAGTGAGGAGGTGGCACCTGTCCTATGCTCTTTGGGCTCAAGGGTCTGAACAAACACCAGATGCTGATCAACTTGTGTCCATATGACAGTGTGACATGGGTGGAAGTGCAGAAGGACTGCAGATGGTGCTAGAAATGGATGTGGTTCTCTCCCCAAGCAGCCACCTGTGGCAGCTTGCACTCAATCTCAGGATGCGCAAGTTCCTCAGGGTCCTTCTTACCTTAGCACCCGCACCTCTGCTTTTCTCCTTCTCTTTCTTCTTCTTCAGTCTCCTTCTTACTGCTGACCTTCATTCCCAACTTTGTGACTTGGTGGCCATGGGCTACCTTAACTAGCTGAGGGCCTCTTCCACCCCGCCTCCTCTCCTGCCACTGTGCTGGGGAAAAAAACAGAAAAACATATTTAGCATTCTAGCCAGACTGGCTTTCATCTCAACGCCAGAGAGAACTCAAGGTCTTTGTGCTGCCTGTCCAGACAAATGAAGAAGCCAGTGTCTTCTTTTAAAATGAGACGAAATTCAGAGAACATAAAATTCACTGTTTTAAGGTGTGCAGTTCATGGCACTTCGTGCATACGTAATGTTGTACAGCCCTCAGTTCTGTCTAGCCCCAGACATGTTCATCTCTCCAGAGTAAAGCCTTTCCCTATCTAGCAGTCATTCCTTTTCTCTTCTATCCCCCAGTCCCCACAACCAGCAGTCTGCCTTCTTGCTCTGTGGATTGATCTGTTCTGCAAATTTTGTATTTCATACATAGAATCATATAATATGTAACCTTTTCAGTTTGACTTTTTTCACTGAGCATAATGTGTCTGAGGCTCATCCACACTGTAGCATGTGCCAGTGTCTTATTGATTTTTTTTCTCATTGATTTTTATGGCTAAATATTATGCCACTGTATGGGGAGGCCACAGTCTGTCCATTCTTCAGCTGATGGACACTTGAGTTGTTTGCACTTAAAGCTGTTGTGAATGGTGCTGCTGTGAACATGTGTGCACAAATGCTGGTTGAACACCTGTTTTTAGTTCTTTTGGGCATCTAACCATGATATGTACCATACATATACATCGTGATATATAACCATGATATGTAACAGTGAAATATAGGGGCTATACCCTTAATCCTATGTTTAACTTTTTGAGTAACCAGCAAACTATTTTCCATGGGAGTTGCATTGTTCTTTACATCCTCACCAGCATTTGTTATTTTCCTTTTTGTTGTTGTTGTTATGTCCATCGTAGTGGGTGTGAGTGCAAAGGGGTATTTCCTTGTGGTTTTTATTGGCTTTTCCCTAATGATTAATGATACTGAGCCTCATTTCATGTGCTTGTTGGTAATTTGTGTGTATCTTCTTCAGAGAAATGTCTACTCAAGCCCTTTGCCTTTTGCCTTTTTCTTTTTCTTTCTTCAGTGCTAGGTATCAAACCCAGGACCTTGCACGTGCTAGGCAAGTGCTCTGACACTGATAAACACCCTCAGACCCCTTTGCCCTCTTTTCTTTTGTGCTACAGGTTGAACCTGGGGACTGTTTTTATGTTTTTTTTTTTTTTACTGCACATTTCCTTTATTTTCCGCATATTAGTGCTTTACCAACACTGCAACCATAGAGAACATGATTCCAAGTACTGTACTTTCTAGTTTGGGGAGGTAACAGTCTACAGACTCATTTACTTATATTAAATAAGGTTAACCCATTCAAAACTTACTGCAGGACCCTTTCTATTTTGAGTCAGGGTCACATTAAGTTGCCCAGGCTGTGCTCGAACTCAAAATCTCCTGACTCAGTCTCCTGAGTAGCTGAGATTACAAGCAATATTCTGGACGCTAAACCTTTGTCAGATACTTTGATCTGCAGTTACTTTGCAGTTATTCTTTCCACTTTCTTGATCATGTCCATTAATGAAGAAAAAATATTTAACTTTGATAAGTTTCAGTTTTTTTTTTCTTTTGCTATTTGTACTTTCAGTGTCTTGTCTAAGAATCTATTACTAGATCCAGAATTATGAAGAATTATCCCTATGATTTCTTTTAAGAGTTTTATAATTTTATTTTTAATTTTTATGTATGTATATATTTCTTTATTTTAGTTTTTTTATGACAGGGTCTCACTATCTAGTTCAGACTGCCTTGAACTCACTGTGTAGCCCAGGCTGGCCTTGAGCTCATGGGGATCCGCCTGCCTAAGCCTCCTGAGTGCTGGTATTACAGGTGTGCACCACCACACCCTGCTCCAGGTTCATTCTTCTGCATGTGAGTGTTGAGCATGTGAGAGTTTCCCAGCACCATTTGTTGAGGACTGTTCTTTCTTCCTGGAATGCTCTTGGCACCTTTGTTGAAAATCATTTAACCATATGCATAAGGGTTTATTTCTGAACTCTCAATTCTGTGCCATCCGTCTCTGTGTCTGTCCTTAGGCCAGTACCATGCTGTTTTTGTTTCTATAGGTTTGTACTAAGTTTTGAAATCAGGAAGTGTGAGCCCTTCCATGTTGTTACTCTTTTTCAAAGTTATTTTGGCGTTTGGGGGCCCATTACAATTCTATGGGAATGTGAGGACTGGCTGCTACATTTCTGAAAGCAAAGCTGCTGGAATTTGGCAGGGGTGGCATTGAATTTGGAGGCCTGTAGTGGCTGGCATTGCCATTTCACCAGTGTTGTCTTCTGATCCATGAACATGGAACATCTCTCCATTTATGAGTGTCTTCTTTAATGTGTTGTTTTCAGTGTCTGAGTCTTTTACCTCCTTGGTTAAATTTATTCCTCAGTTTTTTATTTGTTTTGCTTTGATTTTGGAGGAGAGATGCTATTTCAAGTGGGACTATTTTGTTAATTTCCTTTTTGGATCATTCACTGCTGTTGGGTTTTTTGTTATTTATTTATGTATGTGTGTATTTGTGTGTGTGTAGTGCTGTGGATTGAGCCTGAGGTTGTGCACATGCTAGTTGAGGGGAACCACCATGGAGCCACTGCTGGTGCTTTTATTTCTTTACAATCACTTGTAACCTGCAGTGACTGGATCTCCAGAACCACAAGCATGTAGGGTGCCACCTGTCCCCAGCACAGTCACTGCTCATGCTCATGTGCTGTGCACACCCAGTGCCACATGCCTAGTGCACGTCTGCATGCCAGTGGAAGAGAGCCGCTGCTTTCCTCTTTATTTATTTATTTATTTTATTTGTTATTTTTTTGGCTTTTTTCCGGTACCGGGAATCGAACTCATGACTCATGACCTTGCGCTTGCCAGGCAGGCACTGTGCCGCTGAGCTATATCCCCAGCCCCTTGCTTTCCTTTTTAACCATGAGCATTTATTGAATCTCCATGTCACATGTGGGGCTGAGCATTTTTTGCACTCCCCTGGGACCTCTCTCCTGCTGTGCATGGGGGTCTCCACAAGCAGATCCTTATCTCCTTCCCTTGACTATCAACATCCCTGGGTGCTGCCTTTGTGGCTGAAATTTTGGGGGTGAGCCCAAGGCCCCCAGTGGTCAGGGTGGGGACAGTGAACTCAGCCTTGGAGCAGTGTTGGCTGCTGCACATGGGTAGCACATGGCCTCCTTGCTGTCCTGCACCCCTGAGTGCTGGGGGTCCTAGCTTGCTGAGGCACTGTGCCATAGCAGAACCTGGATGTGCAGCAGAGGTGTCCCCAACCCCCAAAAGTGCCTTTCATCAATAAGAATGAGCGAGCCGGGTGTGGTGGCGCACGCCTGTAATCCCAGCACTCGGAAAGCTGAGGCAGGAGGATCGTTGCAAGTTCGAGACCAGCCTGGGCTACAAAGTGAGCTCAAGGCCTGCCTGAACTGCACAGCGAGACCCTGGCTCAAAAAGACAGGAAAAAAAAAAAAAAAAGAACGACTGGTTTCTGGTTCAAAGGCCGTGCAGCCCCGGCGGGTGCTGGAGGGCTGGTAAATGAGCCTGAGTGCCAAGGGGAGTAGTGGGTGACAGCTGTGTTGTGTCTGGCTGGCTGTGGTGCAGGCCTCCTGCCTCACGGGGCAGCCCAGAGGAGCTGCCAAGGACTAGAGTGCAGGCTGTTGGTGGAGCCACGTGCCAGGTGGGTGTCATCCTCAGGAAGCTTGGGGGGTATACTCCCCCAAGCTGAGTCCCCAGCTGGGGGCGCTATTTTAGGATCCACATGACATGCAATGGCCCTGAAAGAGTATGAGAAGCACTCACAGTCTGGGCACAAGCTTATGATGTTGGACAGGTATGGGGTTTGCTTGGGCTTGGAGTGTTCTGTGTCCAGGGTCTAGGGTAGCGTCTGACACCCCTGCCCTACAATGGCCTGACTCAGGCACAGAACCAGACCCTAGCTCTCCCCACAGCAGCCTGACTGCCTAGGATTTGTGGCATCAATCCGGACTGCAGCCAGCAGTGTAGATCCCTGTAGTACTGTGACTTTGCCTCCGATTTTCCTCCGCTTGGACATCCCATCAAGCCCGACGTGTGTGACTCCGGAAAGGCCTGGGCATGCTGGGAGAGCAGTTTGGAAGTGTGTCCTGGGAACCGGGTGCTGAGGTAGAGGCTTGTCCATGGGCACGAGGCCTCTCTGCTTCTGGACTGATGGCCATCACTTGAGCAAGGGTGAACATGGATCTAGGGGTTCAGGCCCCATTTCCCTACAGGACAGGCAGACCCAGAGTCCTGAGACTCTTGGCACCCTGTGATGATCCGGGAACTGAAGCCTGAGCTGTTCTGCTTCCCAGATGAATGCAGCTGAGGAAGTGGTTTGCAGTAGATGGCGCTCCCAGGCCCATGGGGATAGTGAGGGCTTGGTGGCCATATATGCAGCAGCTCACGCAGGCTCAGTGGGTAGTGCAGGGGTCCCTGTGGTGCCCTTGACATAAAACTGCTAAACATGTCACCATGGGTATGTGTGGCATCAGTCCTGAAAGTGGACAGAACTGTGCTGACCTCTGTCCTGCTATTGGGCCCGCCCCAGGAGGAACCTTTCTTGCCTGAGATTTCCATGCAGCACTGGGCACTGATGCCACTCAGGCATAGCAGTACTTCCTGGTTTCCTTGGACCTGATTCTGCTCTGGAGACAGCTGCTGAGGGAGAGCTAGCAGCCAGGGAGGGTTCTGCCAGTAATGGGGCCCTCATTTCTTCCTCCAGCTAAAGTGCTGGCTGTGCGAACATAGCCTGTGAGGCTTTTGTGCCACTCCTGTCTGTGCTTGGTGACTGTGCGTCACACATGAGGAATCCCTGAGCCTCAGAAAGGCGGGGGCATCCTCACCACCCTAGGAGTTGCAGGCGTGTGGTGACGGGGCTCTGCATCTGTCTGTCTGTCCAGTTGGCCATATTTCCTGAGCTCCTTGAGGGGCCAGGCACTGAGATGCATCAGCAATGAATGCAGCAGAGCTCTCGTGCCTTGGTGACAAACACCAGCAGCAGCCCCCCTGGGAGCACAGCCTTTGTTGCCAGCTACTCACAAGTCTATGCTAGGGGATCTGTGAGGCGACCCAGAGTGTGCTCTGTGTGGGTATGCAGCTGGCGCCCTGTCCATGCTGTAGGGGAGGCACCTTTTTGGAAGGCCATAGGTGGGAGTCTGCAGTAGGGTCATGGGGTGGGGGGACACAGCATTCTGCAGTTTGCAGAGACTTTTCACTGTGCTTTGGGGCGTGGGTGGTAGGGCAAGGTGGAAAGAGATGAGAGACCAGCTTCAGGACAGTGATAGAGCTGCAGTGACAGAAGGGCTGCACAGGAAGGGGTCCTACACTGCCACCCTGCCTGCTTAGTGGAAGGTCTGAACCTGCCAGTACTGTGCCTGCCCTGAACTCTGCCTGTGTCCACTAGAATGCAGGTACCGCAGCTGCCCTTGCTCTCCAGGCTGTCACAGGACAGTGTGCTGTGTGGCCGTCTTATCCCAGGCTGTGTCTGTATAGCTGACCCCGGGTGCACCCAGTGGCTGTTTTCCCCTATACTGCCCATTGGCCTTGCGCCTGTCCCCTCAGCAGCCTGGGGCCCTGCCTCCCAGGGACCCTTGGCATCATCTTGGCCTTTGCTGTCTGAGTTGCTCCTGGGCTCTGGAGATGGAGACAGAAGTAAATCATGGGATTGGTGGTCTCCTCGGTGGTGCCCACACGGGTGTCTGTAGCTGTCCTGCATTTGGGGTGGGGGCACTGTGTGTCTCTCCCCTCCTGGGAGCTGCACCCGGGTGGGCCTGGAGCTCTGAGGACCTGTGCACCTGAGTTCCTGCCCTAGAGGACTGTGCATTGTGTGGAGTAGTCTTCCATACCGAGTAGGTCTGTATCCTGAGCATGTGTCTCGGGTAGTGTGCTTTCACCATCAGTATATGTTGGGATCAAGCTGGCCCTGCCTTCATGCCCAGCAACATGTGGTGGGGACCGGAGGCTTCAGGATGGAAGTGGCAGCTCCCAGTGTGCTCAGTATCAGCTGTGTGATGGCTCAGGTGCCCAGGCCAGACACAGCTCTTCTCAATGCCATGCATAAAGTTAGGCATTAATAAGAATAACTCGCTCTGGATGTTACAGAGCCCAGCCTTGACGATGTCCTCCCTACCTTCCCCCACTCTCTCCATAAACTCTTTTTAAAAAAAATTTTGCAGCACTGAGAATTCAACCCAGCTATATCCATAGCCCTTTTCTAATTTTTTGAGACAGGGTCTCTTTGAATTCCTAAATTGCCCAGTGTAGGCTTGAAATCAATCCTCCTGCCTCAGTTTCCCAGAATATTGGGATTATAGGAATGTACCACCATGCCCAGTCCTTGACAAATGATTAATGAGACCTCTGTCTGTGGCCCTGAAGATAATAGTGGAAGTGACCCCGGAAGGTTTACATTTGGGGGTAATGCAAATTCTGCTGGCTGCTTGCTGGGAACGGTTTGGAGGAGGGAGGGACCCTGGAGGGTGAAGTGAGAGGACCAAGATGCTTTCCTGGGACCCCAAGCCCTGGCTTGGCGGCTCAGTGTCTTGACCAGTCCTGACGTGGCTCCGTCCTCCAGTTCTTTAGAGAAGTAGCTGTCTCAGCCGCACAGCTGGGAAGAACCAAGTGTGAAGGTATAGCTGGGAGAAGGGAGCCGTGACAGCAGGCAGATTGGGGTTCATTTTGAGAAACTTTCTAATAATTGAAACTGGCCTCTGGAAGGACACTGTCTAGGAAAGTGAGGGCTGGGGCAGACCAGGATCTCTCTGCCTCGGCACTGTTGACCTTCTGGGCTAGAGAACTCCTTCACTGTGGGATATTTAACTTTGATCTCCCTGCAGATGCCAGGAGCACCCCCACCCCCACACCAGTGGTGACAACCAGAGTATCTCCAGACTTTGCTGAGGGTCCCATGGGAGACAGGGTAGCACCTGGTTGAGAAGAAGAAATGGCTAACATTCTCCTGGATATATTGGCCCTTTATCTAGAAGAAAACTGGGCTCAGTGACTTACAGTCTTTACATAAATGTATTCCTTTTGATAAGCAGTAAGCTGATTTATTTAAGTATGTACATATGTATGTATGTTATGCTGTGGACTGAAACTAGGCCTGTGTGCATGCTAGGCAAGTGCTCAAACACTGAACTACATCCTTGACCTTATTTTATTATTATTATTTTGTTGTTTTTGAGACAGGGTCTCAATATGTAGAACAGGCTGGGCTTGTGCTCTCTCTATAGCCCAGGCTGGATCTTCCTGCCTCAGCCTCCTGAGTACTGAGATTACAGATATGCACCACCACACCCGACTTATCCGTGACTTTTTTTAAGTTTGACTTTGAGATGGGGTCTTGCTAAGTTGTCCAGGCTGACCTCAAACTTGAGATCCTCCTGCCTCATCCTCTCAGGTAGCTCTGATTACAGCTGTACCCAGCACACCCAACTCCATTTAAACATTTTGATTGAATTATTTTGCAAATAGAACATTAGCACATGCTAAAAAGAAAATGGAGAGGAGAGAGAATGAAAGAATCTGTAGAGCCTATACTCTGTTCTCATCTTTCTCCCTGGAACCATCTCTGCTCCAGCTTCAGAGATGTCTCACATTTTGACCACTGTCCTGCCTCAGTTTCCCAGAATATTGGGGTTATAGGAATGTACCACCATGCCCAGTCCTTGACAAATGATTAATGAGACCTCTGTCTGTGGCCCTGAAGATAATACTGGAAGTGACCCCGGAAGATTTACATTTGAGGGTAATGTAAATTCTGCTGGCTGCTTGTTGGGAATGGTTTGGAGGAGGGAGGGACCCCTTCTCCTCTCACAAGCAAAGGTGTGCCGTGAACAGGGCCCTGCCTGTGACACTGGGTGCCCTGTCTCGCCCATCTGTGCTCCAGCAAAGATGCCCCTGGGCACAAGGCCTTGGAGCTCCTTTCTCATTTTGAGCCACTGTAACACTGCACACTGGAGCTCTTGGCCTGTGCGGTTTTTGTGTACGTATACAAGCACACCTACTGGATAGGTCCCATGAGGCAGAGGGGCTGGGTCGAAGGATGCAGCATTGCAAATTTTAAGGTTGCCAGATAGGTCAGTTTCAGTCTCTCACTGTGGTTTTAGTTTATGATTGTCTAATTATGGAGCTCATTCACATTTAAATTCCTCTTCCCTAGAGCTGTAGGATTCCATCAAAGGTCAGAACAAGCAGGTGGGGTTTGGACGCCTTCCTTTTCTTCCAGCGGGATTTTCTGTGTCTTGCCCCTGCGCCAGGTCCTGTGGGCCACTGACCTGTTTGTTCAGTGTTGCCCTTCCCTTCCTTGTTTGAGTCTTGCTGTGACGTCAAAATTCCTTTGTTTCTCCTCCTACACTTTTGTTTTCTTCCTGTGGTGGTGGGGATTGAATCTAGGGCCTTCCCATGAACTGCATCCCCAGCCCTTTAAAAATATATATATTTTTTGAGACAGGGTTTTGTTAAGTTACTAAGTTACCCAGGCCGAGCTCAGACTTGCTATTCTCCTGCCTCAGCCTCCCACCTCTAATGCACTTTTGAGCTTAGAATTGTTCTAGAGTTACAGAAAAGCTGCAAATGCAGTGCAGTCTCCTCACACTCCTGGCCCAGTTTCCCCAAATGTCCACATCGCCACAGTAGGAGCTGATGCCCATCACCACCCTGAGGCTGTGGGCTCACTGGAGGTCACAGCGGATCTTTCCTTGGCCAGGTCTTATCCTGAAGGCCACACATCTGTCCTCGTGTCTCTTGGTTCCTCTGGGTGCCATGGTATTTCTCAGACTCCAAGAGCAGCACTGGTCAAATCTGAGTATCACCTTATACTTCCTGTTCCTTTCTGCTTCTTACCAGATGCCTCAACACACTGTGAGGGCTCCCCAGCCCAGGCTGGTGGACAGCTACAGCTCTGGGATCCGACAGCTCTTAGAAGATGTGTGTGGTGACCAGCTGTGGTGGCCTTGTGACATGTGCCTGCTTTTAGCCCGCTGGGATGTGGTCTCATGGCCACTGTCCACACCGGCGTCATGTGGTCCTTATCGTGGTTGTGATGACTGTGTGTGTGTGTGTGTGTGTGTGTGTGTGTGTGTGTGTGTGTGACTTTCTCCTGTTCACAGGTTCTTCTAGATCGCAAGCACATATTATAAGAGCGAATCATTCACCTGGATCTTTGACATCTTATTTGGGAGAAGAGCTTGGGTTGGATGAAGTCCTCCTTTGTGAGGTTTCCTGGGCTGTTGCTTCCAGGACTCCCACCTTCTCTGTGCTTCCTCTGAATAGGAGATGTGACCTGGTGGGGCTCAATGAGCATCTGGGTCCAAAGCCCTCTTTTCACAAATGGGAAACAGGCTGCACAGCAAGTTAGGGACAGGTGGGGGGTCAGACTCTTGCCCTAGTGTTCTTTCTTTTGTATCACTTTTCTCTGAAGGAAATCACTGCCAGGAAATTCAGCTTCCATCCTGAGAAGACCCCCAAACCCATGCAGTGCTGTGCAGTGGGGTCTCCAGGGGTGGGCCAGCCTAGTTTCCTGTACCTGTCTGAACAAGGGGTGCCCTTGTTACTGGCCTCACTCTTCACTCCCAGACACCCCCAAGCAGCCTGCACCTCGTCCACCTCCTGGCCACAGCAGCCTCAAGGTTCTGGGTCTGAGGATGACACACCAGGGGCCTCCTTAGCCTGCTCTGTGTCCCTTCCCACGCACTGTGGCATCTGTGCATCTGGGCGTATGGCTTCTTACCCAGAGGGTTTCGAGTTCTCCTTGGCCTCAGCTTCACCACTTTTCTGGGTCAACTCAGAGCGGCCCCCACTCTTGGAGGCCCTCAGTCCTGCTACCTTATGTGATGCATGGCAAGACAAGTGGCTTTGGTGGGCATCCTTAGGTGCACTTTTCCATGGAGTGGCCCTTGGATTCCTGACCTGCTGGGATCACAGCCCCACAGACCTGGGGCTTCCTTCTCAGTCTCCTGGTGGGTCTGCAGGAAAGACCATGCAAGTGGAGGGTGGTCAGTGCCCTGTGGTCACAAAAGTCCTGGTCCAGTAGTTTGCCCACTCATTGGGGGAACAGTATTTCTGCCCTGTCTCTTACCTGTTCAGAATAAGCCACATGCACTGCTCAGTAACTGAGCAGTGATTCTTTGTGAAGTTCCCTTAGCAACACTTGGTAGCCTGCAGTTTTGAACAGTCACTTGGTAGAGGGCTCCTCAGGCAGTTCCTGAAATCCCCAGGCCCAGGGTGGACTTAGAGCAAGACCTTGTTCTCAGGATTGCTTGGTGGGGGGTTTTGCCCACTGTGTTCAGAGGCTCTTTCACCAGCAGAACCATACTGCCATCTGCCTGTCTGTCTGTCTGTCCACAAACACCAGGCACGCTGTGCCTGGGGTGTCTGAGGTGCCTGTTGCCCATCCTGTGAGTGAGACTGTGTCATATCCGCATTTTACAGATGAGGTCAGTGTCATGGTATTATGGTCTGTGTCTGGATGTACCCACAAAGCCTTATGCAGTCATGGGACAGGCTTCTAGGTTTTTGATTAATCCATAGTCCGGTGCGGGGATTATGGGTGTGAATGCTACACCTGCCCCCAGGGTGGGAAGTTTGCATACAATATAAGGGAGGGAGAGAGCCTTGTTCCCCTCTACTCCTTCCTTTTTGCTCTTGTTGCTTTTGCTGTTTTACTTTGCCATGAAAGGTTGCTCTGTACCACTCTGCCTTGGAGCCAGCCAAGTATGTATTGAAACCTGGACAAACTGTGAGCTGAATAAACCTTCTTTAATTTTGGGCGTTTGGTATTTTGTCTCAGCAACGAGAGAAAAGTAACCAAGACACATGGAAAGCAGCCAAGAGAGCTGCAGTAGACGTCACCAAGGTCAGAGGGCCTGTGCCGATGTCTTGGTACTTTATTTACTGTTTTCCTGGTTGTCCCACTAGTCACTGCCTTCCTGTCTTCCTAGCTGTCCTTGCTGTGTTGCTAGAGAATCCTCATCTGGTGCCATGGCCTTACCTTGCCCTGGAGGATCACAGCTCTGTCCCAGCCTGTCCCAGGTCCTGCAGCCCTGCCCTCAGGAGGTCAGGGGGACGGCCCTTGCAGAGCCTAGAGAGAAGGGCTCAAACTGCTTTTTGCTTGTCCATGTTACTGTTTATTCATCTTTGCTTTTCTTGTTCCTTAATAGCTTTAAAAAAAAAAAGCCAAAGAGCAGATGGTAGAATATTCTGGCATGAGGGCCATCAGGTTCACCAGGTGTGTGAGTGGGTCCTGAGTCACAGTGTTGTCAGGAGGCACCTCCGGCTAGCTGCCTTATTTCCTGGACTGTCTCTCTACCCCAGCTTTCGGCCAGGCTGAAGATAAAGGTCTGGGTCTGGAGTCTCTATCTCTCCCAGTAGGACCTGGAACAGTACTGGCTTTCTGGTCAAGTTTGTCTTCTGTCTCTGTGGGGTTTAACCAGATAAGCAGAAGGGTGTATTTCCCAGAGCTTCCAGGAAGGGGAGAGATACTTGCTCTACATCTGCATACAATTGGTTTCCTTAGAAACCACTGAAGTATATGCTCCAAACCAGCTTCTGATTTTTAAAGGGACCTTGCCCTGTGTCTGGACTACTGATGAAGTCCATGGAGCAGTTTTAAAAGTACACACAGAGGCAGTTTGAATATTCATTGACTATATCAAGACTCCTACACTGTTGAATGATCGCGCTGAGGAGATGATTAAGTAAGTGACAGTGTACATACACAATAGGAAATTATGCAGTCATCAACAGTAGTGTTTACAGGAGGCTTTAATGACATGGTGTGTGCCTAATGTGAGAGTGATATTAGTTAAAATAAAAGCATGCTGGGAAATTTAAAAATGTAAAGATGAAGATTATTTTTTCTACTGCTGTTATACTTCTGTATACTTTCCAGCTGGTTTTCAGGCCTATCATATTACTTTTAGAATGAGAAATAAGGTAGGCATGAAGCAAGGTTGTCAGAGTTTAGTCCAGATTGTATGGACTATGAATTTTATAGGCATCGGAGTTTACATAGTCTTGCTTGTCCCACAACTGCTGGCCCCAATTGTTCTTTTGAGGCACAGCCTTGCTGTGTAGTCCAGGCTGGCTTCAAACTCCCAATCCTCCTGCCTCAGCCACCCAAGAGCCACCCAAGAGTCCTTGGGGGCTGCAGTTGGAGTTCAGTCCAAAGGACTTTGGTCACCTTTCAGCCCTAGCCCTTCTTTGGAGTGCCCTGGTATGGGGTCTCTTGTTCCCAGGTTCCTGGATCAGGCCCTACAGGCAGTGACTGTGCCCTGGAGCTCAGGGCCATCCTATCACCAGTGCATTTGCTTGCCCCAAGTGTCCACTCTAGGTGGGGGCCTAAGTGCATGGCCAGCTGTGGAGGCCACCCCGACCTCTGGCTGACCCAGGGCCTGTTCTGAACATCCCTTCCTGTTGACCAGCAGCCGAGCTGTCACTGCTGCTCCCGTTAGGACACAGAGGGAGAGCAAGCAGGAACCTAGTACCACACGTGAGAGCCCTTGGGGACAGCCCAGTGGACACCAGCCTTACCATACAGGCCCGGGCACAGACCAACAGGCTCATTCTGTTCTGAAAATACTTTAAAGGAGTATTGACAGATGCTTATAGCTGCTAAATGATTTCTAAAAGGTACCCAGGTACTTAAGGGATACCAAACGGTTACATACATATGCTCGGGTACTTGAAAATACTAAATGATTACTCACAGTTTCTTGAATACTTAACTGGTGCTAAAGAATTACTTACAGATGTAAGGGCCTTTTAGATACTAAATGATTGCTTACAGGTACTGTACTGGAATACTTAGAGATGCTAAGTGATTACTTATAGGTACTTGGGTACTTACAGATGTTAAACATTATTTATAGATATTCAGGTATTTATAGATACTAAACAGTTACTTACAGATATTTGAGTAATTGTAGAAGCTAACCGATTATTTCCATACATAGATAATTGAATATTTATAGATGCTAAGCCATTGCTTACAGGTAATTTGAATAGTATCAGACACTACATGGTTACTTGCAAGTGCTTGGAAACTTCCAGATGTTAAACAGTTATTGGTACTCAGGTGCTATGGATACTAAGCAGTTACTTAGAGGTAGTTGAATATTGTTGATGCTAAGTGATTGATGTAAGGTAGGTGCTTAAGTATTTACAAATGTGAAACAGTTGTGTGTAGATAGTCTACCTGGAAGTAAGGTAACTTGAGGCCAAAATACGAGCAGCTATTTTCACTAGGATCTCTTCTTTAGGAATGAAAATAAAGAATTTCTTTTCCTTTTCCTTTTTCTTTTTTTTTAATTTTAAAAATAAAAGGAGAAAAACATTAACAGACAACCTTTTACAAAATAGCAAAAGAACGGTACAGACTATACAGAGTTACAAACAAAGTGGTAGGAAATTAACAATGCTTGTTGTATTACATATTTTTTTTTTTTTTTTGCGACAGGGTCTCACTATGTAGTTCAGGTTGCTGTTGAACTCACTGTGTAGCCCAGGCAGTATGAGAGGATAGTGATCCTCCTGCCTCAGCCTCCCAAGTGCTGGGATTATAGGAGTATGTGACCATACCCTACAAAAATGACAGTAATGAATTTTCAAAAATTTAATGTGAACCCTGAGACATTTAGGATTTTGGGGTCACAGAAAATATTCTTTGTATGACATTCATTGACAGAAAGCCTGGTTCTAGAATGCTCTGTGCATTGTTCTTTTTCAGTGTGCTGTGCACAACCTGAAAGGTGGGTTTTTTGTTGTTGTTAGACAGGGTTTCTCTGGCCCTAAACTTACAGCGATCCTCCTGCCTCAGCCTCCCAAGTGCTTGACTTACGGGTATGCACCACCACGCTTGGCAAGAGGCGGTTTTGGGGAACAAGGCTAGATGTGGCTATGTGTATGCACCTGGGAAATGTCCTGTATACGTGTATGTGTGCATCTAGTGGTTTGTAGCTGACTGTGGGCACCTCTAAGGATGCCTTGCTCTTGGAGTGTTCCCTGTGGACCCTGGACCTAGATGGCCTGAGGTGGATCTTATGAAGTAAAAGCCAGCATCTTAGTGTTAACTGACTGTCTCGATTTCAACAGGGCAAGCTAATTGCAAGTGCTGTATTCATGTCAGTTTTACCCCTGCCTCACTGGCATGGAAAGGCCATAGAGTTCAGGTTTGATTCCTCAGCTCAGTCTGAATTCTTCTGGCCTCACTGTGGACCATTTGACAAGTGAAAGTTGCACATAATGTTTAATGATGGTGACACCCCCTCCTAGCAGTGATCAGCGATCACTGGAACTTGGCTCCTATACCAACTGGATGATCTGGAGAGGGGCACTCGGTGTTGTGAGGGGTGGGTGGCTTGCAGGCTATCCAGAGTCTGGACACATACTTCCAAGGAGGCAGTTGTGAGAAGATAAAGCCGTCAGCCCAGCCTCAAGTTATCCAGCCTGCACTGGTCCTGGCCACATTCGTCACCTCCACCCACTTGCCTCTCCTGGGGCTGGGAGGAACCCCAAAAGGTTGGTAGTGAGGGTTAGGGAGGATGCTTACCCTGGGGGAGGCCCTGGAAGGCCCTGCTGAGGAGGAAGTGTATGAGGAGCCCTGGGCCAGTCTGGGCTGAGGGCGCTTTAACCCTGGGGTCAATCCCTTTCCCAGGCAACTGGCTCTGGACTGACAGGCCATCTATGCATCCAGGGCTGTTCCACTTTGAAAATGTGATTTTTATTCGGCTCCAGGTCACACAAGAATACATTTACCTGTCTCTGTGCAGCCCTTTCCCCTTGGCCAATCTCCTGCCCCCCCAGCTTCCCCGGGCCCCACTGTTGGATGTGGGCTGGCAGCTGTGTGTGTCTGGGGAAGCAGAGCGCAGTCTGCACTCACTGCCTAGGTGGCTCCTATGCCACCTCACTTGTTGCATTGGCTCCACAACCTCAGTGCATGTCTCATTGCAGCCTCTCAGCTGAGTGGTGTCCCATCCATGCACCTGCAAGGACTCCCAGGGTGGGCCATGGGCTGCTACTGTGTGTGCCCAGCAAGGAGAAGGTTGCCTTTCCTGGACTTTACTCTGTGTGTGTGTTTAGGCCAAACAACCATCAGCGTCTTTGTCTTCAAGGGGCCTTAAGGGGCCAGGAGCAGGGTACACTGGGTTGGCTGGAGAATGGTGTGCAGGCCATGAGTGTCCTACTGTCCTGTGATACTGCCCACGCCTCTTGGCCTCTCAGCTCTAGCCAGTCCAACAAGTGGGAGGCCAGTGCGATGAAGGCAGGGCAAGCTGTGGCAGGGCAGGGTGGGGCGAGGACACCAGAGCAGGAGGGTGGAAGCTGTGGCTAAATCTGGGTGAAAAATGTATAGTCATTGAGCAGTAGTATTTCAGATGCAGGATGTGTGCCTTGCATAGGCTGTGGGGACCATGCTGGCTGAGGAGAGTCACCCAAGAAGGTCACCTTTTGTGGACTCTACTAAACCCAGTGTCACATTGGCGCTGCTGTGGTCCAGCCCTTACGTTTGTTACATGGGAGCTATTGTAGCAATGGGGTCTCAGAGCTCAGGGTGCCAAGGACATCACGTTACCATGCTTCCCTCCTTCTCTGAACTCAAATTTAACTGGTCCTGTATTTTATTTGCTAAGTCTGGTCACCAAGTGTAGATTACTTCCTTACTTTTGTCTGCAAAGATGCTGAGGTGGAGAAAGGTGAGATTAGTGGGGGCCCAAGTTGTTCACGGGAATGGCCTGGGTCCTTCCCTGTCCCTGAGCTCCAAACAGCCGGTGTGGCTTAGTGAGCAGAGAGTCCTGGTTGGCTGTGTATATGTGTTGTACATTAGCATGTATGGGGGTGTGTGTGTCACATGGGTTGTGTATCATGTGTGTGCTTACCTGGGAGAACCTGTAGCAATGGTGTGAACCCCCATGGCCTCTTTCTGCAGCTAGGGCCACTTTGCAGCCACACCTGTTGGGGCCCCTCTGGGAGCAGTGCATTCGAGGGACAGTTCGCATCTGATCATGTTCTTAGAGACTTGTGGCTGTGAGAGTGACCGCAGAGCGATGCCAGAATCCCTCCTCGTACAGGCCAGTGGTACACTGCGGGTGGTTGGTTTCCCTGGGTAGTTGCTTTCCATCTGTCTGTGCAAGTAGGGCTGGGGAGCAGCTCAGTGGCAGAGAGCTTGCCTAGTGCATGTGAGATGCTGGGTATTGAGCCCCAGCGCTGCAACAGCTACCCTTGCTTTCCCCGAATATTTCCATTCAAGTGTTTATAGAACCCCGCGTCACCATCTGCTGAAGCCACGTGTTCTGGCTCCCTGCACACATGCTGCCCAAGTGGCTGCTTGAGGGCTCCTGGCAGGCTCAGAAGGGTTTGTGGTGCATAGCGTCACTCACTGCAGGAAATGCTCCCAACTGCCTGGGGCTCAGGAGTGACATCCTGTCACAGACACTGGTAGCACTAGGGGTGTGGGTAGGCTGTAACTGGTGGAAAACACCTTAGAGGGTCTAGTCTTCTTTGGTTGAGTGTCTTTATTTGATAAAGAAAAGAGGAGAAGTTAGCCAGTGTTTTGGGGCTCTGTACATGTTTCTTGGTGTTTCAGGGAGGGCTGCTGTGTGCTGGCAGGATGGCTGCATCCTGAGCCCTGACCCTGAGGAGGCTGTGGCGTCTCCTGGTCCCAGGAAAGATTGGGTGTGGCTTGGGAAGCAGGGAGGGTCTTGGCACCCCACAGCAACCCCCTACCTCCCAGGGCTCTGTCTCCCTGCGCTGGTCATTCTCATTTCTGTGCTGGCTCCTAACCCGGCTTTCACGTCTTATTCCTCTTTGGGTTGTGTCCTGGGCGAGCTCTCTGTTTCCCAGTTCCTGACTGTGTTGAGGGCATTAATCCGAAGTAAGTGTCTAATTTGCTGTTTAAAGTCTTCGTTGGGTTTTAAATTTTAAAGCCATTTTTCATTTCTAGAGGTTTTCGTTTTTCCAGTTTGTCTGGTCATATTTTCCTAGTGTACATGAGTGTGTACTTCATGGCTTTGGATTTTTCCTTTTTTTCCCTCCAGTTGCTTAAAACAGATTTTTTTTTTGTACTGGGAATTGAACTCAGGACTTCATAGCTGCCAGGCAGGCGTGGTTCTGCTGAGCTATATTCCTGGCACTGAAACAGATTTTAACGAGGCATGGTGGGTCACACCAGTAATCTTAGCACCCTGGGAGACTGAGGCAGGAGGATTGCAAGTTCAAGCCCAGCTTTGGGCAGTTTAGCAATTTAGTGAGACCCTAACTCAAAATAAAAGTAAAATACAATTTTAAAAAAGGGCTGGGGATGCTATGAAGCCTCAGGGTTCAATTGCCAGTATTCCCTCCCCTAAATCCCAAACGAAACAGATTTTATATCCTTTGTCAGTTGACTTTGTAATGTTAAGTTTTTGGGGTCTAACTTGAGCGCTGAAGTGTCTGTCTTCTGTTCTCCCTGGGGCCACCACCACCTTGTATTTGGAAACTGGGGGAGGTTTCTCCAAGCACAGGAGTGTGGCCCTGTGGCGACTCAGTGCACTGCACCACAGCTCCCAGCTCAGGAGGACCTGTTTTTTTTTTTTTTTTTTTTCCAGTTCTGGGGTTTGAATCGAGGGCCTTTGAGCTGAGCTACATCCCCAGCCCTTTTATTTATTTTTAATTTTGAGACAGGGTCTTGCTAAGTTGTCCAGGGTGTGCTCAAACTTGTGATCCTCCTGCCACAGCCTCTTATAGTGCTGGGATCATAGGTATACACCACCACACCTAGCTTCAGGACAGTTTTTAAAATTAACTTCTCTTGTTGGGTTCCTGGGCTTCGGGATGGTGCTGATGTGCAGCCTGGCCTCTTGACAGGAGGACTTGGGGCCCTGGCTGTTAAAGGGAGACCTCTGTTTCCACACTCAGAGCGCTGGTCCAGCAGAGGTCATCTCTGCCGTCTTTGGTGGGATTTCCACTGAGCATAGCCCTTCGGTGGGCTCTCCTTGTAGCCTACTGCTCTTCTGATGCACATCAACCTCAGAACCTAAGCTTCAGGCTCTGAGAACAGCTACCCTTCCCCTTCGGAGCCCCCTGCCTGCTGCCCTGATTTCTGAGCCTTCTTTGTTTTTACCATGGGACTTCCCATCCTTCCCAAGAACTTAGCTGGGTATTTCATGGGGTGTTTGCCCTGTGGTTGGAGCTGCACCTGACTACAGAGTGTTGTCCCTGCAGGGTGGGAGTACCAGCTTCAGGATTCTTCCACCCCTGCTCCAAGTTCTGTGCTGCAAGACCCTGGCTATCAGGCTCGGCAGAGTGAGGCCATCTAGGATTAGGCCCCAGTCGTCCTAGTCTGTGTGAGTCCTTGTTGGTACTGCTGCAGTTCTCTGGGTCCCTTTCTCCCTTGCTCTCCAGCCACCTTCCCTCTCACCTCTCATGGACTTGCTTCTCTGGCGATGCTCTCCAGGGACTTGGCACTAGGGAGTAAGCAGTGGCAGGACTGAAAAAAGACATGAGGCTCAGTAAGAGGCATCACAGCACCTAGTCATAGTGGGAGACAAGACTCCTTCCAGCCTTTGGCCGTAGGTCTGCCCTGGGAACACAGGGACATGTGCTGTTTCATGTAGCTGGGAGCTGCTCTGGATGCTATAGCCATTTGGGGCTGTGGCTACCTTATTCGCTGCCTCATGTTTCCCTGCTGTGGGGCCCTGGGAGCACGGCAAATGCCAGCAACAGCATTCTCGGAGACTGCCTGATCAAAGTACATCCCCCGCGCCCCGCTTGTTTTATGGCTCGTTTGTTGTGATGTTGGCCCTCTAGGGGTCACTGGGTGTGTGGCCCAGCACTGTGCCTGGTTAGTGAGAGGCTTTCATCAAGGTGGGGTTGGGACCTGCTAGTTCTCCTAAAATCTGGGTCTGGGACCCAGCCTAAGGTCTCAGACCCTGGTCAGGTGGAGGCCAGTGATGAGAAGGATTGCTGAATTGCTTGGGCTGCTGGGAAGTAGGGTGGATGTGCAGCTCTGTCATCCCCTCTTGGGACCCTGGGGTTGTGAGGCTTCTGAATGAGCATATTGGTGCCATGAATTACTTGGCTTCTGTGTTAGTCCCTGGTGCTGGCCTCTCGCAAGGTGCCCAGGGCAGGGAAGAATGGTTGGCTGCAGGCCGGGATGGCATGTCCAGCTGCAGAGTACATGTGTTCACAGCTGTGACAAATCTATGTCCTTGTGGCTGTTTTTCAGATGCTTGTGAGTCTCCCAGTATACTTTGGACTCCCATCGCCCACCCAGCTGTGGTCACAGAGGGCTGGAGACTGACCCCCATGGGCCAGCCTTCTCCTTAACACAGAGGGCCTCTGCAGTTGGTATCTAGCACTGGCCCCTGCAGTGCACCCACAGTGCGAGTCCCATAGGGCCTGGGACCCCCATCCTCTACAGTTTCAAGGGCAGAGCCCTCAGCCTCCTGTCAGGACGTTTTGGGTGCCACCCTGTGTCCTGCCAGCTTGTGTCGAGGCAGAAGTATAGGTGGCACCTAAGGGGCACATCCCATTTTTGTCCAGTGGTGCCTGTCACCTGCACACCGGCCCTAGGAGGCGTCATTCAGCCTCAGGTCAGCCCCAGTGCAGCCTCTCTGAGAAGCTGTCCCACACTGCCAGCAACCCTCTCCCCTGTGGCCTCCCCGTAGGGTTCCATGGCCTATGGCACAGTGCACCCACCCTAATGTATACTGTCTGAACATGGGGCCTGGCTCCAGCTGCCCTACCAAGGTTCCCCAGCTGGAGGATGAAACTGGCCTCAGCAGCATGTGCCTGGGCCAGAAGTGACCTGTATGCCGCGCTGGGCTCTGCCTGGCTCTTGTAGTGGGCATCAGCTGGTGCAGAGGTATTTTTGCTGAGTTAGGTGGAGACCCAGGTTGGCTGCTGGGAGCAGATAGGGCAGCACTGGGAGGCAAAGGGGTCCTTGAGAAGTGGGGGCCCCTCTGATGTGGGGAAGACAGGGAAAGCCGTGTGGCTCTGGCCTGTGCTGTGGTCACAGGATACAAGGCTGTTTGGATGTTGGAAAGCTCTGGAGGAGGAGAGGGCTTCGGCAGGGGAGGAGGCCTTGCTTTTAAGTATAGCATGGTAATTCTTTACATTGGTACAGGACTGTAGATTCACAATAGCATGCTTCGTGATCTCCTTACGGTTTCATCCTTGGCTCTTTGCCAGCTCATCCCCTCCCGCTCCCAGTACTGGAGATCAAACGCAGGAGTACATTACTGCTGAACCTTGTCCCTGACCCTGTTTTATTTTTTATTTGAGGTTCCAACTTGAAATTCTTCTGCCTCAGCCTGCTAAGTAGCCTGGATTATAGGTGTGCTCACCTGCATCTGGCTTGCTTGCTTGTTCTTTACTTATTTTAGGTAATATCTGAGGTAAGTCATTATATTCCAGGTGTTTATTTATCATTTTCTTTATGAGATTTTCTCATTTAGGTAACTTTTTAAAACTTCAAATATACTTAATTTTCAGACCAGTTTTAGATTTACAAACAGATTATGTGAAAGGAACAGAGTTCCCATGTAACTTCCTCACCGAATTTCCTGCTTAACACCTTGCATTATTGTGGTACATTTGTTATGGCTGAGGGCCAGTCTTGGTACATTATCATTAACAAAATCTGCAGTTTAGTGAGCTTTAGAATTCACTCTTTGGGTTATACTTCCTGTGTGCATTGATTGGAGTGTCATGAATCCACCATTATAGGATCATACAGAACAGTTTCTCTTAAAACCTCCTGTATTCCACCTCTTCTCTCAAGCCCTGGAAGCTGAATGTCCAGCTGAGATAAATCTACTGTCTCTGGATTTTGCAGGGTATCATATAGTTGGAAGCACATGGGTGTGGCCTTTTCAGACCTGCTTCTTTAACTTAGGTATATGCCTTCAGATTTCTCATGTCTTTTCATGGCTTGATAGCTCATTTCTTTTTAGTGCTGAGTAATATTCCCTTGTCTGGATGTGCCACAGTTTATTTATCCATTCACTTGCTGGAGAACATCTTGGTTGCTTCCAAGTTTTGGCATGTATGGAGCTGCTATAAAAACACATGTGCAAATTTGTGTGGTGACATAAGTTTTCAGCTCCTGTGGGTAAATACCAAGTAGAGCAACCACTGAATCATATGGTAAAAGTGTGTTTAGTTTTGTTAGAAACTGCCAAACTGTCTTCCACAGTGGCAGTGCCATTTTGCGTCCCCACCAGCCGTGTGAGGCTTCCTGTTGCTCCACATCCTCGTCAGCATTTGGTGTTGTCAGCCTTCTGGATTTTGGCCATCCTAATAGACGCACAGTAGAGCTCATCATTGCTTGGATTTGGATTTCCCTGGTGACATATGATGCTGACATCTTTTCATATGTGCATATAATTGCCATCTGGGTATCTTCTTGGGTGAGGTGTCTGTTAAGGTCTGTGGCCCACTTTTAAATTGGGTTGTTTGTTTTCTTATTGTTGAGTTTTAAAGAGTTCTCTGCAATGTTGGATACAAGTCCTTTAACAGATGTGTTTTACAGATTTTTTCTCCAAGCAAATGGGTTGTCTTTTTATTCTTTTAACAGTGACTTTTGCAGAGCAGAAGTTTTTGAATTTTAATGAAGTCCAACTTATCACTTCTTTCACGAATCCTGCCTTTGGTATTACATCTAAAAAGTTATCACCAAACTCATGCCCCATTCTCCTGTTTTGCAGTTACTTTGCCAATACAACAGTGTTTTGATCACTGTTGCTTTACAGTAAGTCTTAAAGCTATGTAATGTCACCCCTCTGGCCTTGTTCCACTGTGTTGGCTCTTCTGGGTCTTTTGTTTTTCCACATAAATTTTAGAAATCAGTTTATTAATTTCCACAAAATAATTTGCTGAGGTTTAACTGTTTTTATTGTGTGCCAATTTTATTGATCAAGTTGGAAAGAACTTTTTCTTTCTCTTTCTTGTCTTTGGAGACATGCCTTCCTTTTGCAGTTTAGCCTGGCTTTGAGCTCACTGTGTAGTCCCAGCTGGCCTCAAACTCACAGTGATCCTCCTGCCTCAGCCTCTTGAGTGCCACGATTACAGGCATGCACCACCATGCCTAGCTTTTTTTGTTTTTTTAAGACAGGGTCGCCCAAGTTGGCTTTGAACTCATGGCAGTCCTCCTGTCTCATCTGTCTGAGTGCTGGGATTACAGGTGTGTACTACACACCTGGCTAAGAACTAACATGTTGGCAATATTGAGTCTTTCTGTCTGTGGACATGGATTCTCCATTTTCTTTTTCTTTAGTTCTTTCGATATTTTTCATTAGAGTTTTTGTAGTTTTCCTAATGTAGATCTTCATATTTTGTTACATTTCTCTCATTTCATTTTGGGGGTTGCCAGTATGAATGGCTTTAGGGCTTTAGTTGCAGATTTCAAGAGTTCCTTGCTAGCATGTAAAAAAGCAATTGGCTTTTATATATCAACCTTGTATCTTGCATCCTTGCTATGTAATGCCTGTTAGTTCCAGCAGTTCTTTGGTTGGTTCCTTAGGATTTCCTGCATAGACAGTCATATCATCTGGGAACAAAGGCCATTTCAGGTTTTGTCAATCTGTACACCTTGTCTTTTCTTTTGTGTTCTTTTCTTTTTGCATTAGCCAGGACTTAACAGTATGATTTTTAAAAAAAGCTGATTGTAATGGTGCACACTTTTAATCCCAGCACTCTGGGAAGCAGAGGCAGAAGGATTTCGAGTTCAAGGCCAATGAGCAATTTAGGGACTTAGTGAGACTCTGTCTCAAAATAAAGAGGACTGGAGATGTAGCTCAGTGGGAAGGCCCTGGGTTCAATCCCCAGTACCAAACAAAGAAACAAAAATGAACAAGTCTGTGTATCCCTCCGTGCACTCCCAGCCATGGGGCTCACCTGTCATATCTGGTTGCCTTCTCCTGTGAGTCTTCTCTGTGGACACTGAGGCCATGTAGTACTGGGGGGCACTGTGCTCACTGGGCTCTCTGGTGCTTTAGTCTCTATTCCCTTGAGGTGGCATCCAAAACAATTCTCCCTGTGCACACAGCCCCTCAGCAGTGCCGAGCGGGGATTGGTTGAAAGAGCGACAGTAACCTCTGTGTCTTCGTCTCACCAACCAGCAGGTTGCACAGGATGTACAGACACTCAGTCATTTTGTCCTGGTGCACGAGAGCCTCAAGTCTGCCTGCCTCAGGCCACCTGCCCTGCATGTTCTGATCATACCAGCTCTTGCTTTTGAGCTGCATTGTGTACAGATTTATCTGGGAAGCTCAGAGACTTCTTTTTCTGGTGCTAGATACTGAATTTAGGGCCATACTCATGTTAGGCAAGCACTCTACTGCTGAACTATGTCCCCAGCCCGGAAGGGTATTTTTTTTCCAGGAGGGTATTTTTGTAAGTACATTTGTATGTACTTTAAAGTTCAAATAGCTCTTGATTTAAACTGTATCAGTTTCTCATAACTAAAAAATATTCTTTAAGGGGTTGTTGTAGATTGAAGCTTTGCAAGGGAAACAATATAATACAGGACACATATTTTATAAGATTGTTTTGTAATAGTCACCCAAAGAATCATATACAAGAGAGTGCAGGTAATCTGTCCACACACTAAAGACCAAAGAATCCAGCTGAGGATGTGGATCCCTTGGTAATGTCCTGCATGAGTTCAGCTGAAGACCTAAAACCCATAACAATGCCTCCCATGAGTCCAGCTGGAGGCTAAGAACCCACGACAATGTCTCATGCAGGCCTATTTCACGGATCTGTGCTAGGAAGGCCCAAAGGTCAGTGGTGGAAGCTAGAAAGTCTATGCCAGTGAGATGAAGGATCTGTGCTAGCAGGTTGAGGAATCTGCACTGGAGCCAGGAAGCGACACTCAAAGTAAGAACCAGAGCTCCCCAAAAAAGTACCATAGCCATTCTCAGCAACAGTGAGGTTCCAAGCTTCTCTGATGATAAGGAAAGATCAAGTTCTCATCAGGAAAGCTGACGTGACAAGCTTCTTCAAGAGACTGAATAGTGCACCATTTTCTCCTCCAGAGCCAGGAAGTGATGCTCAAAGTGAGGACAAGAGCTCCCCCAAAGTGAACCGTAGCCATTCTCAGCAACAACCATGTCCCGAGCTCCTTCTTCATTGAGAACAACCAAGCTCATCAGGGAAGCCAGCATGACAAGGTCCTCCAGCAGAATAGCCCAAGAGAACAGCAGCTCCCTAACAGCTTCCCAACTGCTTCTACCAGCTTCCAACAGCTTTTCTTCTTCTCCAGTTCTGCCTCTTATACTGCCAGCAACAACCCTCAGGTGGGCCTCCCATACCCAGCACCACGCTGGTTCATTTCAGCTGGGTGTTACAAGTTGACCATCAGCTGTCAACCCACCACAGGGATAGAGGAGTAGCTCCATGGTAGACATCTGCATGATATGCTCGAGGCCCTGGATTCAGTCTCCAGCACTACCAAAAAAAAACCTCCAAAAACCTGAAATATTCTTTAACAACTTTTGGCCAGGTGTAGTGGTGCATGCCTGTAATCACAGCACTTGGGAGGAAGAGACAGGAGAAAAATCACTGCAAGTTTGAGGCTAGCCTGGGATACATAGTGAGTTCAAGGCCAGCCTGCACTACAAAGTGAGACCCTGTCTCAAAAAACCAAAATAAATTTTTTTTTTTTGAATGGCTAGCAATACTTAATCAAAAAAATTCATCAGTCAAGGAATCTGTCCCCCTCCTCTACTGACCACACCAGACTTCTCCAGAGATGTGTTTCTAGAACATTCTGATCATAGAGGAGTATGTTTATAGATTACCTTCAACCTCCCAAGAAAAGATTAGATTTTCTAACACTCTGCACTCTTCTGCAGCTTGTACTATTTGTCGGTCATGAGATTTTCCAGATCAGCAGGTGCAGAGTATGCTGCTTCTTGACTCTCTAAAATACTTACCTCAGTTTCTCCCAGATGAACCCTTGGGCTGGTTCTGATCTTTGGCTGCTGCAGTGGATGCCCTGGGACACGTGTGTGCTGAGTCTATGGGCAGAGTCTCAGGATGTGTAACAGGTTTCTGTGTTTAAAGTCGCTGCTCCCTGCCAAGCACTCACACCAGAGTTGAGAGTCGGTGAGCACACTTGTTGGCCCACTGTTCTGTGTTAGAATTGGGTCTGGGATGTCCCCCAAGGGCTGTGTGTGGAAGGCTTAGTCCCCATCTTGTGGTGCTTTTGAGAAATGGGGGAGGTGTTGTTGGAGGTGGGGCCTGGCGAGAGGAAGTGCGCTCCCTGAATCTGTGCCCTTGAAGGGGCTGTGGAGACCCTGGCCCCTTCTCTGTCTCTCTTTGCTTCTGGGCTGCCATGGGGTAAACGGGCCTCCACTGTCACCTGTTCCACCATGATGCAGTGCCTCACCACAGGCTCAGTGACAGTAGGGCCAAGCAGCCATCTGTGAGACCTCTGAAACTGTAAGCCGGAATAACCTCTTCTCCGAGTAGTTGATCTCAGGTGTTTGGTCACAGTGATGGGAAGCTAACTCACAGCAACACCGGGCAATGCACCCTGTGAACTTTTTGACCTGTGTCAGCCTGATGGGTAAAGAATCTTACTGCAATTCCAGGGGACATTTCTTACTACAACTGATGTTGTACATCTTACATTTTAAAAAAAAGTCACCTGTATGTCCTTCCCTTTCAGACAGATACTGTGTCACGATGTTACCTTCCTACAGAAAAGAGTCATGCTCTTCTTTGAGCCATCCTTAGCATGTGTTTCAGCGTGTTACTGAGGCCTCCCTTAGGTGCATGTGGTGTATTGACTCCCTTATTTTGGTGCTTGATGATTTTCAGAGTAATGGGCAGACGTCCCATTGTCCTGAATTGTCTTGACTTTTGATCCGTGCGCCGGGGCTGCAGAGGACCCTCCCAGGACCCCAGGAAGGGAGGCTGTCATCCTCTGTGTCACCATTGGTGTGTGGAGGGGCCAGTTCTCTTGCACACACCATAGCTAGCCCTGGGGTGACTTTAGTTAATGTGCTGATCCTGTGTGCCCTGCTGATACCTCTCCAATGAAGGCCTGTTTTAAACAAGCCACAGATGTGTTTCTGTACTTTTTCATGCTTTAGAAATCTCACTTTCAAAAGACCACGCTTAGCAATGCCTTATTCCAGCTAAATCACTTTGAGGGACTTGGACTTTGGTGCCTTGGCCACTTAGGCCTCCCCGGGCTCCTGTACCTGCTCTGTCTGATCCAGGCCCCAGGACAGCTTTGTTGTGTTGTCCATATGGGGTGGTGGTGCTGAGGGCTTCCCTGCTTCTTCTGGGAATGGGTCAGCTAGAGCTGGATTTTCAGGTTTCTTGGTCACAGAGCATTATCCAGTGAGGGCTTTATCCAGAGGAGCCTAGCAAAGTGCTGAGTCCGGGACTAGCCTTCGGAGTTCAGGGGGCATGCCCACTGTGTGATTTCCACTGTCATGTTTGGTGTTGTCTTTAAGCAAACCCATTCTAGAAATGTGGTCAAGAGGGAAATTCCTGGATAAGTGGATCAAAGGCAAGCATATTTGCCCAGGCTTCCTGGCCAGGTGTGAAGATGCTGACAGGAAGGCAAAAGTGGCAGTGTTGGCTCTGCACTTGGGCTGCTCTTTGGTGTGGGATGCTGTGTTCCCATAACTGAGGACAGAGCCCAGCAGGGGTCACCAGCCTAGGACCAGCTTCCAAAGTTCAGGGAAGTTCTGGGGGCAGGTTGGGGGCTGGGGCCTGGATTATCAGACCTTCCCAGATGTCTCTGTGACCCTTGTGGAGTGACAGATGTGCCACTGAGGATTACTTCTGGGCATGGAGCCACAGACAGGGCAGAGCCCCTTTCCTCCTGGCTGTGGAGGGATCTGGAGGACTCGCCTTGGCCAAGAGACCCCATTGTGGCCCCCACAGGGGCAGCCTGGTCTGCGTCCATGTCTTGCACATGTAGCACCTGAGCTGGAAATGTACATCTTGGCTTGGTAGGTGGAAACAGAACAAGTATCCCAGCACTTGGGAGGCTGAGACAGGAGGATTGCCATGGGTTTGAGGCCGGCCTGGGCTACATAGTGAGTTCAAGACTGGCCTGAACCTTGTCTACCAAGGCCCTGTCTCAAAAAACAAGAAACAACCAAAACGCAAACCAAACCAAACCAAACGAAACCAAACCAAACCAAAACAAAACAGGACAGGCACAGGCAGCAGTCTCTGTAGGAGAACAGTGGCCTGGAACCCTTGGAAGAATAGGCCACAAAACACCTGTCCCAGTTTAAGGATCCAGGAGACATGGTGGTCTTGGAGTAAATACATGAACAACTATGATGAAGAACGCTATAGCTGGGAACATCAGATGTGTGTCTAGGTTGGAGATTTCAGCTCAGGGTGCTGCCTCTGTCTGTTGCTGGTGTTGTGGTTGTGGTAGAGAATGTCTTTGCTTTTACGAAGCTGCAGGCTGATGGATTTGAGGGAGATCCTAAGGTTGGAAAGTTACTTGCAAGTGTTTCAGAAAACAGCAAGAAAGTGAGGTGAAATCTTCGCATTTGAGAGAAAGGTAATAACATATGATAAAAAGGTAGGATGAGAGTTTATCATACTCATCTTTCAACATTGCTATAGGGTGTTTTAAATTGCCCAGGCTAGCCTAGAAATTGAGATCCTCTTGTCTCAGCCTCCTGAGTAGCTGAGATTACAGGCATGTGCCACCATACTCAGCTTGAAGATTTTAAAGTTTCAAAATAAGTAGGTTGGGAGAGCCCTTGCAGGCACCCATGATGTTGAGAATTGTTACCTGCCTGCCTTCAGCTGGTTCCCCCCTAGCCGATGTGCCACACCAGTGCCAGGCCAGGGCACCATCTACTTCAAAGTAGCTGTGCCTAGTGGCTCCACATCATATTTCTTGTTATTTGATCCGTGTAACCCTTCGGAGTAGATGGTGTAGTGTCCCTTTCCAGGTGTGAGGACTGAGTCACCTACCCCACGGCTGCCAGCAAAGACAGGCACAGGTGTGAGGACTCCCCCTCCAGCCTCCAGATGTATCCACTCGAGGGAGGAAAGCACTGAACTAGAAAAGAAGAAACTCTGACAGTGCCTTGTGTAAGCACTGAACTAGAAAAGAAGAAACTCTGACATGCTCATATGGACATATCTCTCATTCATGTCTGCTTCTGTCGAGTATGGCCATGCATGCTATTGACATGTCCCCATCTGGGGAATGTGACACACTGAGAGGTTAAGGAAGCACCAGCTGTGTGGCCCTTTTGTCTTCATTTCCTGGAGGGGCTCTTCCCAGATCTTGAGAGAAACTGGAGGATGGAGTAGGCTCCTCTCCTGCCTGCCACCCCTGGCTTTGTCCCATCCTGTACCTCTGTTCCCTCCCTTACAGAAGGGACGTGCAGAGAAGCATGTGCAGGCATCAGGGTCAGGAAGAAGCTTTGGCTGAGGTTGGGGCAGGCCTACGGATAAGGGACAGAGCCTGGGGACAGAGTGAGGCTGGCCTGGGGTCCAGGCAGCTCTGTGTCCTGGAAGAGTGGACATGCCATACCTGGGAAGAGGAATTGATTCTGTTGCCTTGTGGAGTTTCGCCCTTTCTCAGCCACTCACTGCCAGAAATGAAAGCTAGCGTTATGGTCCAAATGGGTCAGCAGGGGCAAACGATGGGGCTGGTAATGAGGTGATGATGGGCCGACGCAATGATGAAAATGGTGTGGACAGTGATGTGATGGTGAGTGATGATGATGATGATGGCAGTGATAGTGAATGTAACAACAGTAATGATGGTGATCATGGGGATGATGGTGGTGACAGCGATAATCACAACAACTATGATAAGTACTGAACTATTTCTGTAGGATCAGCCTTCCATGGGATATGAGGGTACACTCTACAGAGGAGTTTGAAACTCACAGATGCTGAGCACCTCTAGTTACACCATTGGTGGTAGCAGTTGTAGCCCCGGGTTTCTACATGCAGTGGGTGTCATTGGACCTGGGAGGAGTCCTGTGTGCTGTGGTGGGGGGGGGGACCAGACATCCTACTACCTCAGGATCCCCTTCATTCTTGTTCTTTCCCTGTCCCCCTAAGCTCCTTGTAGACCTCCAAGGGCCGCTCACATGGTAGGAAACCCACCTGCCACAGTGTCCTGAGACAGGGTTTCTAGCCTCCCTCTGCGGTGGACAACTCAGGAGTTTTCTGAGGAGCTCCAGGGCACATGAAAGTGGGAGGAGATGACAGGGAAGATGACTGGCCTTAAATAAATCAGGACGTAATTAGTTATGAAAGCTCTTTTTGGTGATATAGGGAAGTATAGAAAAATATAAAGAGGAAAAGAACGTGGCGATCACTCAGCACCAGGGGGAGGTGCCACAGTTTGTAGTATTTGCATAGACTTTAAACTTCTCAACTCAAACTCCTATAAGATCTGAAGTTTTAAATGGCTGTGTATACTTCGGCATAGGAGCTTGGCATGACCTGGTATGTCAGTCAGTGCTTACTAGAGGAACAGATTTAATGCAAGATATGCAAATATATAGTAATGTATAAGTTTGGCTTACAGTGACCACCCATAGTCAGGTGTGGAAAAGTGCAAAAGGGCTTTCTGTACACTGGAGATCCAAAGGATCCAATTGATCTTGTATTTCTTTGCTGAAAGAAACTGTTAATGAGTCCTTGATTGATCAATATTGCGTGTCTCTATTTGTTTTCATGAGAAACCACTTTGAAGATATCAGTATGTAATACAACAAGCATTGTTAATTTCCTACCACTTTGTAACTCTGTATTGTCTGTACTGTTCTTTTGCTATTTTGTAAAAGATTGTCTGTCTGTTAATGTTTTCCTCCTTTTATTTCTTAAATTAAAAAAAAAACAAAAAAACAAAAAACCCCCCCAAAGGATCCAATTGAAGGCCTAGAGCTCACTGTAGTGTCCCATGCCTGTCTGTATCAGAGGCCAAAGGTCTGTGCCGGAAGGCTGACAAATCTGCACTGGAAGCCAGGAGACCACATGAAACCTGAAGGTGAAGACTGGAGCTTCTCCAAAGAAACAGAAGCAAGCCTTCCTTCTTTGTTTCCCTTTCATACCATTCAGGTGGCAAGCTGTTGGTTGGTGCCGCTCATACCCAGTAAATCACAGCAAATCTTCAGCAAATCCCTTCAGTCACTCCTAGAACTATACTGAGCCAATTTAGTTGGGTATTTCTTACTCAAATTGACACAGTCAGTTAACTATCACACCTGGTTACTGACCTTGGCTGGCTGTAAATTTTTGTTCTTTTAGTCTGGGAAGAAGTATCTCTTGCGAGTGAATCTTTGTGTGCATATCTACATTTTGCATTAGAATAGGTTATATGTATGGAATTACTGGGCCAAAGGATGTAAGTCTTCTAAGCTCTTGCCACATACAGGTGGGATTAGGAAGCTTCTTTCCAATTTAGTCCCCTGAGTAGAAGGTTGAGGGTGCCTGGCTCTGCAGCCCCAGCTGCATGTTAATATTATTAGAGATGAACTTGGCCAGAAAGCCATTTCTAGTAATGATTGGTGCCTTGGACGCGTGCCAGCCACTGACTGAGCTGCTCCCATGTGCCTTGAACCCTACTCTGGGTGCTGCAGAGGCCCCACAGGTCAGGCGAGGGCTCTGCCTGTCCACTTCTTCTGGATTAAGAAAGGTCACTTCTTCCTAAATTTTTCTTTTTATCAGAGACTCACTCTTCCTGCAATTAAAAGAAAAGTCAAAACAAGGTTACAGAAATTGTAGTTGATAGTAAATTAGTGTTCTTAGTAGAAAAATCTATGAATGCCATCTATTTGTACTATTCACAAGCTAATTCCAGGCTTGATTCAAAATGCTCCTGTGTGTGACATATGAGGGTTTGCCCAGGCTGGGTGCTGGGTTGGGATCCAGTCATCCTTGTCTGGGCTTCTGTGCATGCATGAAACCCCCAGGGGCCTATACCTTGTGGTCCAGAGAGGCCATGATTTCACAGCAGGCTGTCACTGAGTGATGTTGTATGCAGACATGCTTGGGGCTGGGATTCCTGATCAGCCCCAGAAAGTTTCTGCACCATCTGCAGAACAGGGGCTCCTGTGGGAGCCTTGGTTTTGTTAGTTAGTGGGCTTTGGCCATAAATACTCTTTGACCTTCTTTGGAGCTAACTCTGTTCAAGGGTGCAGGGGTCAGAGGTGGCTTTGAAAGAACCAATCACCTAGTATCTCACTGCTAGGTGGAGTGACATCCACATCCTGTGTTGCCTGAGCTCATGGCCTTTCCACCCCTCTTCTCACCACTGTTCTTAGGGACAAGGTGAATGTGGTGGATTGAATCACACACATGCAGCATGTAAATGGTGCACACCCACATGCACATGAACCTGGATACACAAGCCAACATATATCTGCCAGCTTACACATGCACATATTCACAAATGTCCATATGTGTGTTGCACACACAGACACAAAAATGGGCACACAGTCATACAGTACATACCTACGTATGCATGCACACAGACACAGACATACAAGACATACATATATACACAAGTTCTTACGCACACATGACACATACTCATTTTGTTTTGGATTTTCCACCAAAAGGAATTGTAACATACATTTTCCTTAACAATATATTGAGGCTATCTCTCCATGTCAGTATGAAAAATCTATTCCATTCTTTTTATTGTAAAATTAGTTTAACAGTGTTGTGGTTACATAGAGCACTCTGTACTTGCATGCCTATGTTTGTGTCTATATATTTGTGTGTGCATGTGTGTCTGTGTATGGTAGGCACCTACATGCCTGTTACACCACATCCTGGACCTTATGGGCAGGTGCCTGTTCACATCCATATGGGTCTCGTATGGGAAGTGTGTTGTTGGGGGTCTGCACACCTGACCTGCCTGTGCCCCGATCCACTGTCCCGTGGCTCTTTTCCTGCTCAGCACTTCAGTGACTCTCCCCCATGTTTCATTGGTTGCAGAGCAGATGGCTTCTGTTTTTTCTTTATAGCCATGAGGCCCAAACCGTGTCCCTGACCCCTCAGCTGTCAGAGTCACAGAGACCCCTGCCACCCTGTGACATCTCCCATCCCCCACACTGTGGCATCTCCACAGCTGAGACATAGGCCCATGGGCCTGTGCATTGATGCAGGCATCTTTCTTCCATTTGAACCTGTCTCCCGGGAACCTAGCATCTCAGATGCTCACTGGCCAGGGAAGAAAGGCAGGCTCAGGCTGATCTGGTGCCCTGGGGCTGCATGTTCCCTCCACTGGCCTTGTGGGCCCTGTCACCATAGCACAGGCTGGTCGTTTCCATTGTCCATAGGTCAGAGTTGTGGGAATGGCAGAGGCCAGCAGGGAGCAGGGGCTCCTAGCAGGACTAGTGTGCAGGTGGCCTTGGTGGCCTGTGCCCTAAACCTATTACGCCTGGTCTCTGTGCTGCTGTTCTTACCCTGAGCTGAAAAAGGAAACGTGGCTGCAGTTGTCTAGCTAATGTTGTCTTTGCAGAGGTCTCCACAGTGGCAGTGTGGTTCTGTTCTAGCAGTGATGTCCTGGCTGGCCCTTGTGCTTTGCTGGCCTCTGACTGTTACGAGACCCAGCTCCAGCTGCTTGCTGTTCAGAAGCCAATACTTGGGTGATGGGTGTTACTGGGAAGGAAATCAATGTGATTTAAAGGCCAGCATCCTGAAAAAATGGGGCAGATTATCTCAGAGCCCCACTTAGGGGAACTTAGAGGTACAAGGGGCTTTTACAGAGAAAGAAAAGAGACAGAGGACAGTGGGCAGGAAGGCTACATGCTGAGTGGGGTCTTTGTCTTCCAGGGCATGTGTCTCCGTTTCTTCCTCGGTGGAACATCACAATCAAGCTCCTGGGTCTAGTTACAAGGATATTAGCTTTCTGCAAGTTAAACATCATAGCGGTTTACATGCCTTGTGTTAGTTGTACGGGATTAAAGAATTAGAAGAGGTGTAACACATTCTGATGTTATCAGAAGGTCACCAGATGTTCTGGGTTCTGTAAATCTAAAGAAAGATTATTTAACAAGATAAGATTATTTAAAGTTAAGTATGCATGGGCCAAATAGTAAGGTCAACAAGACTATTATGAATCCAACCAAGAGTTTCCACCCAGAAGAGCCAATAATAGCCCCCCATAAGAAGGGTAAGGAGAAGATCCAGGGAATTTTAGAATCTAACATGGCATTAACCTGTTGTTTAATATCTTGATCTTAAGTAATCTTAAGATTATTTAAAGATTATTATTAACAAGATAAGATTATTTAAAGATTATTTAAGATTGTTAAATATTATTTAACATTTTAATCATTTAGATGTGGCCTTTCTTCAGACTTTAGAATACTAGGCAAAAGGAGGGGAAGTAACTCTGCCAAGAACAACTCGCAGCAGAGCAGTAGCCACTGCTAGTGAGGCCACTACTACGTGAGGTCTCTACCTGGCTGCTTCCCTGGGGCTAGGCACTGCCTCTTCAGCCCCAGGTTACTGTAATAGCACATCTTCTCTTCTCTGCCCCAGGTTATTGGAGTAGTACATCCCTTAAGGAAGTGGAGAGGATTGGGCCTTCTGTAGGCCCCACTGTCTGAGCTCCTCCCCTGAAACGGCTTGTTAGTTACCTTGGCATGTTGTAGGGGGACCAGGCACAGCTAAGGTCCCTGCTGCAGGACCCAGGTAGATGAATGGGCCTGGCAACAGAGCTATCCATATCCTGTGAAGTCCTTTTGGGGGCTCACACTTCTAAGCTGGGCTGCCCCCACATGTATATTAGAAATCAGCTGAATCTGGCTGCTTAAGTACAGCTGACCCACAAGGGGTGTCCTATAGAGAGCACAGTGGACAAGGGCATGAGGCATGGGCTGTAGGCCCATGGATGTTTGAGATGTTCAAACTGATTTTCCTCATCCATTGGTCCACTTTGTGCTAGTGAAAGTAGGTAGGGTTGAATTTATGTTAATAAGAATGGAATGCTTCTTTTAATCTTGAAATAACGGATTTATCACACTAGAGTGTCACTGTCTCCTGTCACTCAATGGATAGTATTAACTCACACTAGGAGTATAGGGACCATGCACCCACAGAGCTCCCAACACTCCTTTAGGGTATTAGTGTCTTTTATTCCTGACTTGAGACAGATTATTCCCATTTTCCTGTAGCTATTGTTCTCTTGTTACTACTTTTGCTTAATATTTCAAGTAATTTTTTAGGCACATTTGGAAAGCTTTAACTTTGGGACAGTAAAATCAGTGACTATTGTCAGCAAAGGGCCTGCCTGTGAGGATGGTGGTGGTTACAGAATGACTGGACTCACGCAGTGGGTCCCTGGATCCTCAGCTGGCCCTGGGCATTAGGTGCTGGCCCTCAGTTCCCATGCCTAGTTGGGAGCCTTGGTTTTCACCCTTGTGTAGCTACTGTCAAGGGTAGTGGCCCAGGCAGTAGGGGTTGGAAGAGTGACTCAGGGAAGGGTCTGCAGGGGTCCTAGTTGTGACTGGCAGTCAGAGATACTCCACAGAGAGTCTATCTAAAGGCCCTCAATAGATACCAGGCATGCTTGTCTTGGGTAGGTGTATAGCTTTAAGTCTGGGGCAACAAGGCCAAAGAAGCAGTTAACTATGCATGAGCCACATAATAAGATCAACAAGCCTATTATGAATCCAACCAGAAATTTCCACCAAGAAGAGCCAGTAGTAGCCTCCCACAAAAAGGGTAAGGTCCAGAGAATTTTAGAATCTGACGTGGCGTTAACCTGTTGTTTAATATCTTAAACAGCCATTGAGGTATTAACAGAAGGATTAAGAATATATAATGTTCAGCTTTTACAGTTGCATAAGTACTGCTGTTAGAATGTCTAATGCCATCCAATTTTGGAGGACATCTTGCCTCATTAATTTTACTTCTTCATTTTGGAGAGACCAGTTGAGGTGTCATCTAAAGTATGTTGAGTATAATTATCCAAGGCCTCAATGTGTTGCATGATATCTTCTAACCCTAGAGAAGGGATATAAATAGAAGCCAAATGATCATACTGATGAAACCCACTTCTAGACCATTGGTGTTGTAGATGGGGTAAGTTTGCAGGTTTACTGATATTTTTGACACTTCTTCCTTATAGCCACACAAATCCCAGCATGCATCTCCTTGTCCATCCAGGGGTAGCCAGGGCCACAAATTGGTTCCACGGACCAATGAGTGCCATTGGGAGCTTCTGGTCTGATTTTAGGGTGGTTAACCAGTCTGCAAACCAGTGTTTGACCTGTAAAGTTATGATGTGTATATACCACTTAAGGGGTGTCCATCTCATATATTTAGTACAGTCAGGCTAATGAGAATAGGAGTGATTTCTCTGTTCCCAACGTAAGGAGGACTTTCTGTAAGGTGTCCTATAGTTGGGGCTAACCAAATATAGTCATCATCAATATAAATATTGACTTTCTGTCCTTCACTGAGTTGTAAAGCCCTTGTCAGAGCTATGAGTTCTGCTAACTGGATACTAGTCCCAGGGGCAGGGAGGAACTTTCATGTGTCTGGTGTAGTGTCACTACTGCATATCCTGTCTTTCTGGTCCCATTTTCCATGAAGGAGCTGCCATCATAGAAGATGGTCAGATCAGGATCAGGAAGGGCTGTGTCTAACAATCTTCTCTAGCTGTGTATGTGTGGAGAATTACTTGTTCGCAGTCATTTTTTTCAGACTCTCTTTCCTCCTTCTCTGGTAGAAATGTGGCAGGGCTTAAGAAGGAACATGTCTTTATTGAATGACTAGTCTTTCTAGAAGTAGATCCTGGTATTCAGGAAGGAGGTTGTCTGATAGCCAAGGTTCCCTTTGGAAGAAAGAAGTCCTGCCACATTGTGAGGTGTATATACATTGAGATCTTTGCCTAAAGTCAGCTTGGATGCCTCCGGAGAGGCAGAAGAGCTATGGCAGCCACAGCTCTAAGGCACACAGACCATTCCTTTGCTACGGTGTCTACTTCAAGACTGAGATACCCTACAGGGTGTTGAGTAGGTCCGCAATCCTGTGATCCTGCATAGGCACTCCCAAAGCCATGCCCCACCTTTCATCAACATACAGATTAAAACAGTGTCCTGTCCTTGCCTCAGTGCTGGGGCATTCAGAAGCTCTTGTTTAAGCTTCTGGAATGCAGTTTGGGAATCTGGTTCCCAGGTTAAAATATGAGTGTCTGCTTTTTGGGCTTCCTTTATAAGCTGATAGAGGAGTCATGCCATTTCACCATATCCTGCTATCCAAAGTGAGCAAAGCCTGTAATTCCTAGGAACCCCCTTAGCTGTTTTAGGGTCTTGGGCTACAGGAAAGAAAGTACTGGTTTAATTATCTCTTCCCACAACCTTCAGGTTCCCTTAGATATTATAAGACCCAAGCATTTTACCTCAAGGCTACAAAGTTGTGCCTTAGACCTAGAGACCTTATAATCTCTCTCTTCTAGAAAATTCAGCAGAGTGTGAGTGCCTTGGCTAGAGACCTCTTCTGAGAGGGCACATAACTGTATATCATCTACATATTGTAAGACCATGACTTGGAAAAATTCAGAACACTCCAAGTCATGGAAAAGCACTTGTCCAAAAAGATGAGGACTGTCTCTGAGTTGGTTGAGAGGCCAAGTTGGTTGAGAGGCCTAGTCTTGAGGATTTTCAAAGGCAAAAAGAAACTGGAAATGTGTATATAAAGCAGTACAAAAGAAAGCATCTTCTAAATCCAATACTGAAAACCACCTGACATCTTTGAGATCTGAGAAAGGAGAGTATACAGATTAGGTACCACTGGGTGAATTGGCACTACTGCCTCACTTACCAATCTTAAAGTCCTGTACCAACTTCCATTCCCTATTGGGTTTTTGAACTCCCAAGACCAGAGTGTTACATGGGCTGTTACACTGTTTGAGTAGACCTTTATGTTCTTAAGTTATTGATTATAGGCAGTAATTTTCTTTTAATTTCAAGCTTTAGAGGGTATTGTCTCTAGTGAGGAAAAATAGTAGGATCTTTGAGGTGTATTTGCACTGGGCAGCTCTTCCTGTTCTTCCTGTTCTACCTTTAGTTGCCAGTACTTCATGATTTCTTTCTGTCCCCCGGAGGGGGAGGCAGTGTACCTGATCTGAGTGCATGTATATTAAAGTATTCAAGCAAGATAAGATATTTTTTCCCCAGGAGGGGAACTGTACTTTCAGGCATAATTAAAAAGGAATGGGAGAAGAGAAAGCCATCCCAGTTACAGCCTAAGGGTAGTAAGCAATAGGGAGTTACCTCCTCTCCAGTGGCTCCTTTCACTGAGGTGTGATGGCTGGAAGGAAGGTGAGGGTTGAAAAGAAGGACCGAGAGACATGCACTAGTGTCCAGCAATGGGTTAATTTCTTTTCCCTCTATAGTCATGATTATCTGGAGCTCTTCCATGGAGATGACAGTCTGGCTAGGGGGAAAAGGCAGAGACTGCTCCGGGGCCCTTCAGTCAAGCTGGGCCAGCTGGTAAGATGAGTCTGAGCCCTAGGGCCTTTGACTTGGGGTAGTCTGACTTGCAGTGGTCACCTTTGCGATGCGGGAGTGGCTCAGAGGGCTTCCTCTGGTGGCCTGGCTTTCCACAGTGGTCACAGGTGAGTTTAGTCATTGAGCTCTTCTTGGAGCCCTGAAAATCAGACTTAGGGGTTGTTCCTTTTAAGGCGGCAGCAAAGGTAGCCATTTTCTTCTGGTCTCTCGGTTTTGTACTTTTGGCCTCCTTTTGGTCTTAACTATAAATTACTGAGGAGGCAGTTCTCACAGAAGTATCAAGTGAGCTATCTGGAGCAAAAGCCATCTTTTGTAGCTTTTTCTTAATATCTGAGGCTGTCTGGGTAATAAACCTGTCTTTAAGAATAATCTATCCTTCTATGGAATCAGGAGCCAGGGATGTATATTTCATCAGCATCTCTTGTAAATGATCTAAGAAGGCAATGGAGTTCTCATCTTTCTCCAGATGAGTAGCTGACAATTTAAAATAATTGAAGGGTTTAGTTCTTGTCCTTGTTAGGATATATATTCCTTCAAGAATACATGTCTGAAGATGTTACCTGTTCCAATCTCCTGTCTGGTTGGTAGACCAGCAAAGTCTTATGTAGGGACTGCTTGGGCTCCAGTAGGGACTGGCTGTTCCGCTGATTGCCTGTCTTTTGGCTTTCTAAATTAACAGTATGATACTCATCTCCAAACGTGATAGCAGCTTGTAATGCTGCTTGTCTCTCATTAGAAATTAATTTTTGATTTTAGAGTAGTGTTACATCTTTTCAGTCTGGTTCATAGGTCTGAGTAAGTCCTCTAAAGACCTCCTGTACTTATCAGGGTCATCTGGAAACTTTCCTAGATTTTGTTTGTTGTTAAGGTCACTGAGACAAAAGGACACATGAACATAGGTAGTCCCATACTTGCCATTTATTCCCTGTGGCTTATTTTACATTTTGAACACAAATAAGAATTATTTCTTAATGCAAAAAAATCTGAACATAACATAATTCTGTCCATTTTCCCTCTCTCTTACAGTAGAATTCTAGTTGTGAAATAGTATCATAATCAGTACTTATCTCTGCATTCCATTTTGGCTCTATTGGGTAGGCAGGCCATGCACAGGTGCAGAAGAATATTAAACAACTTTTTCTCAACATGTGAAGGTCAAACAATTTCTCGTGCTTAAGAATACATTTTACCAAGGATGTAGCTCAGTGGCATAGTGCTTGCCTGGCAAGCACGAGGCCCTTAGTTCGATTCCTGGTACCCAATTACAAAAACAAGAGTACATTCCAAAGAAGTAAGAGATTTTGACATCTAGTTTCCCATCTGAAATAGTAGAGAAAGAATTGGCATCTTTTAAAATTTCTATATTTTCTCAAGGTGTCCCCCGAAGTGACCCACTCCAGAGCAAGCGGCTACCATCTGGAGAATGACCAGAAGATAGGCCAGGTCAGACTAGCTACCCTTACACACTCATGCCTCTACGTTCTCCAGGAACTCACACCTAACTCCAGCAGATATTTCCAAAAGCACAAGCTACAACTGATTCCAGCTGTAACAGTCATGTTTAAAGAAGGAAGCATTGCTAGCAAAATTAAACCAATAACCAAGAAACTTAAACCACTGCTTTCTAGTTCTTCGAAAGACAGTGAGGAAAATATCAAAGGCAAATTGGAAGTGATGGGAGCACTTTTCAGTGTGCAAAAGAGATCACTTCAGAGACAGGGTCAAGTAATGGCTCAGAGAAATCCTGCACTGGGCGCTAGGGCAAAGAAGTTTCCAAGACATTTGTGCCATCTACCTAATCACCTAGGCAATCTTCCTTAGCAGCAAAGACAAGGCTAAATTTTACTCAAGGCCCTCAGTTTCCTGAATCTGTTACGAGTAGAAGCAGAGGGACTTGCTGCTGCAACCTCTTCTGCCTGGGGCTTCCTGCCCAAAGCAGCAAATGAACGGCCGACTGACCGAGATGGTGGCTGTCCCCGTGGAGGTGAGGCTGTTTCTGTCACTCCACTGTCCAGGTTGGCATGAACAGAGGTGCGTGTGGTGTGCAAGGAGGAAGCTGGGCTGTTGGCCTGTCTGACTGTTGGAGCAGCACCTGCAGCTGATGCTTACCTGAGGATGTGAAGGACAGGGGGACCAGCTCTGTGGCTTGTATGTCCATTGCCTTTCATGCCAGAGGGGCAGGAAACACTGAACATGGACCTCTTTCATGGATGGTGCTGTCACATGACTGTGGCCCTGAGTCTGTCACAAGCCTCAATTTCTTGTCTGTGAAATGGGCTATGCTTTGCTCTTTCTGAACTCATGAGGTTTCAGGGAGCTGTGAGGCAAGTCAAGGGCAGCTGTGGTGGGTACTACCAGAACCCCCTCATAACCAGAGCTGTGGAGCCAGTTCTTTGACAGGAGGTGAAGTGTAACAGCGTGTTAATTTCTGTCTGTGTGGACTGGCCTGTAGCCTGAACTCCATCCTGGCTTTTAGACAGGATGGTTCCCTTTTTGCCCTTGGAGCTGCAATTGGAAACCCCCTTTACCTACTCCCTGGTGCAGCTGGGCCCTGGGCTGTTGAAAAGATGTTGCTTGCTGGGGCATCTGGGGGCTTTCCACAGACCAAGTCAGTCCCAGCTGTAGGATGGGCAGGGTGCAGTGGGCTCTCCTGCTAGGGTGATTTACACTGTAACCATGGTAATAATGACAACAGAGGGACTGCAGAGGGCCTCCACTTTATCTGGCCCCATTTCTGTGGTTTAGGATGTGACTGAGGCTCAGGTTGCTGCAGAGACTGAGGTGCGGGCAGCACTGTGGTCAGCTTACCATGTACTACACCCCTGGCCATCTGGCTCATCTGTTCTGTCCCGTGCTGCCCATGTTGCCTCACGTGCAGCAGCTGTGCACTCCTGTTCTTATGGTGGCTTTGGCTCCCCCAGCCCCACCTGGGTAGATCCCCTTAGGCTAAAGTCCCTGGAGGAAGAATACTGACACTTGGCTGTATTCATGGTAAATATTTTTCACACAGTGCACTTTAAACTTTGTTTGGACCATAATTTTAATCCATCAGTGTTCTTTCTGAGTTTCCTGTCCAATTTCTGTTTGTTTCTTTAAAAGGTCATTTTATACCCTGAGAGCAGCCAAACGTCCCATCTCATTCTGGTTTAGGTGAGTTTGTTGCTTATGCTGGCCTCGTTCAACAACCTGACTATACTTCAGGTTCTGTTCTGAGAGGCAACTTTATATTTTCTAAATATTTCCATAGTGCTGTTTCCTTTGTTGCCCAGACTTCAGGACTGTGGCAGCTGTGGCAGGGTCCCCTGTTTAGGACCCAAGACCCTGGTGTCCTGGGAAAGCTCATCTGCTGTGTTGGACACAAGCAGTGAGCAGTCTGTTCCCTGCTCATCTGCATCTGCAAACACCCTAGGCAAGGGCAGAGCTATCCCCCGTGAACCAGGAAGGGACTGCTCTGCAGACTTGTAACGTCTTGTGGCTCAGTTACCTACTCTTGGAAATAGGGCTAATAACAGTCATCCTCAGCATTTCTGGGCTGTTGCAAAAAATGCATTCAGAGTTGGTGGCATGTTGCCTGCCTCAGTGTGAGTGCTCAGGTAAGGTGAGTGCTGATCAGGTTTGTGACGGTGAGGGCGATGGTAAAGGTGGAGATGGGAAATGTGAAGATATGAGGTTATAGATGATGGCGACCGCACCATTTTGCATTTTCTCCATTGAGGGAATTGCAAAAAGATTAAATCCCCACCCCCTTCCTTGCACTTACTTATTTTCCTTTAAACAATTAGAGTCATCTTAGTGAGTGGGAAGTGGTGTCTTGTGATTTTTATTTTTCTCTTATAACTAAGAACATTGAGCATCATTGTTAGCCGTTTATATATCTTCTTTGGAGAAATGTTTTAAAATTGGATGGTTTGTCTTTTCATTACTGAGCTATAAGAGTTCTTAATATATTCTGGATGCTAGACTAATCATAAACATGATTGAAAATATTTTCTTTCATTTTGTCAGTTACCTTTTTATTCTGTTGACAGTGTTCTCTGATGCAGAAAAATTTTAATTTTGATGAAGTTTAGTTTACCTATTTTTTCTTTTGTTGCTCATGCTTTTGGTGTCACATCTAGCTATCTACAGCCAAATCCAAAGTTATGAGGATTTATTCCAGTTTTTATTCTAAGGATTTTACAATTTTAACATTCAGTTTTTGTTTTTGTACAGGGTGTGGTAGGCTTCCAACTTCATTCTTTTGCATGTGACTCTCATTTGTTAGAGGTGATGCTTTCCCCCTTGAGTGTTCTTAAGATGTTTGTCAAAAATGAATTCGCTGTTGATGTATAGGCTTTTTTCTGGGCTTTCAGTTCTGCTTTGTAGGTCTATATATCTAGCTCCATGGCAGTTCTACACTGTTTTGATTACTATGGCATTTGTTATCAGGTTTTAAATTGGGAAGTGTAAGTCCTTTCATAAGATTGTTTTGGCTACTTGGGGTGCTTACAATTCTGTGTGAATTTAAGCATTACCTTTGCTATTTTTGTGGACAAAGGTGTTTGGATTTTGATAAGGATCACACCAACTCTATACTATTGGTATCTTAACACTACCAAGTCTTCCAGTCTGTGAGCAGTGGATACATTTTCATTTACTTCTGCCCTTTAAAATTTCTTTCAGTGGTATATAAATCTGGTATGTCCTAGGTAAGGTTTATTCCTTTTGATGTTCTTTTAATTGCATTCTTGATTTTATGTATTGCCAGAAATAAAACTGGGTGAGTTTTTTTCTGTTTTGATCACACATCTTACAACTTTTTAATTTATTAGCTCTAGCTAGTTTTTGTGTATGTGGCTTCTTTAGGATTTTCTATATATAAGATTATGCAAATAAAAATCATTTTACTTCATTTTCCAATTTCAGTGCCTTTTATTTCATTTTCCTGCTCAGATTATGACTTTCAATATCATGTTGGATAGAGTGGTGTCTTGTTGTTCCTGAGAAAGCTTTCACCCTTTCACCATTTCAACATTGTATATAATGTTGTGTTGGTTTTTCATGTATGCTGTTTACTGTGCTGAAGTTTCTTTCTAGTCCTAGCTTGTGGGTTTTTTTTTTAAATCATGAATTGGTGTTGGGTTTGGTCAGATGTTTCTGTATCAATTGAGGTGCTCACTTGGAGTTTACTTCTTTGTATTGAAGTGGTGTGGTGTATCATAGGAAGGAAGGGACTTGGGGAGGACTGGGAGAGCTGGGAACAGGGTGAGGCTGGGCTATACTGGCTCAGGAGGAAGGGGCAGGTGAGCCACCTGTCTTTTTTCCATTTGATGAGTTGTGCTCTCTCGAGGGGTGGGTGAAGCCCAGCCTCTGCTTCCTGGTCTCAGGGCAGGCCCAGGGCAGGTCCCTTTTGCAGTCAGATGTGGCCCCTCAGGGGTTGAAACACAGATTTATTTAGTGTGGAGCCATCCTTACACTCCTTGGATAAATACCACTTGGCCTGGTGTGTAGTCCCCTTCAATGTACTGCTAGGTTTTGTTTGCTAATATTTTGTTGCTGATTTTGTGCCAGCATTCATGAAACTTTGGTCTGTAGTTTTCTTGTGGAATAAGAATAATGCTGAGCTCATAAAATGTGTTGGAAAATGTTCCCTCTTCTTGCTAGGGAAGTCTTCTAGTGTTAATCTTCCTTAAATGTTTGATAGACTTTACTAGTGGTGGTCCTGCGGTTTCCTTTAGGGAGTTTTTTGATGGATTATTTAATCTTTTTACTTGTTATTGATTTATTTGGATTTTCTATTTTTTGGGAAGATTTTCTTGATAGAAAATCCTTTCTTGTGTGTTCCTAGGAATTTGTCCATTTTGTCTAGGTTGTCTCACTTGTTGGTCTATAATTGTTCATAGTGATCTCTTTTAATCTTTTTTTTTATTTCCCTGGGGTCAATAGTAATGTCTTTACTTTCATTTTTGATTTTAGTAATTTGAGTCTTTTCTTTTTTTCTTGGTCACTCTAGCTAAATGCTTGTCAAAGAACCAACTTTTGGATTGAATGATTTTCTTTGATGTCTTTAGGCTCCTTTATGTGTATTTTACCTTCCCCCATCCCCTGGGTTATATTTGAGAGACCTCCTGTAGGTGAGAAAATAAGCTCAGAGATGGGCTTCTCAGTCATCAAATAAGGCTTGAGGGAGGACAAAAGTCAAGAAAGTGCCCTTTCCAATGGTTCACACACGGTTGAACACAGGTGCAAGAGGAGATGACTCTAGGTGCCTTGAGCTTCCCTCCCCAGGGAAACTTCCCTCCAGTATGTCCCATGGCTCTCTAGTCCTCTGAGGTCCTAGTAGCCCCCTCCTTGCATTACCCAGGTGACTGAGTGCCCAGAGACCTAGGCTAGAGACCTAGGCTAGGGAATGTGGCCCATGTCCTCGGCAAGTGCAATAGAGGAGTTACAAGCTCAGTGGCCAGGTGTGAGTCCAGGGTCAACATCTGCACTGATGAGTTGCCCAGGCAGTACTTGAACTTGTGATCCTCCTGGCTCAGCCTCCCAGAGTGCTGGGACCGTAGGCATGCATGACCATGCCCAGCTGAGAGGTTGATCTGTAATGGCTTTATAGTGCTTGCCCTAAGTAAGAGAGAGCCATCTGCTTAGAGCCTGTATGTGGCTTCCAAGTAGCTAGTTTTCCTGGGCTGCCCTGTGGGAAAATGTCCATTGCAAAATTTCCTGATCAGTTTTATTTACACTTCTTTGCTCACTAGAAAGAAATGTTGAAATTTTTTCCAGTCCTTTCCAATCTGCTTTTTTCTTGTGGGCACCGCCTGTCCCTGTGCCCTGCCCTTTACCATCTGGGTTTTCATTTATTGGGTGGTACAGATGGCCGTGCTTCTGTCACTTTTAACCAAAACAGTAGAAAGCACCAGAATAGAGCAACACTTTTCCATCTCACTGGGTTCGATTGCCTGGAAACCTGTATATGTTTTAGGTACCAAAATGTATAAACTGTCATCATATTCTCTAAGTGGCTGTTGGCCTGTAACCAGGCCAGCTTTTGCTTAGCAGACAGCTCACTCCAGGGCTATCTGAGTGGGTTTGCAGGGCCCTGGAGGAACTCCAGGGAGGAGGAGGGAGGAAGGTATGGTCTGTTGAAGCCGGGCTTTTCCCTGAGCCCTCTGAAGCCAAACTGGGCAGGTGACCATGGTGTGGCCCACAAAAGGAGCACAGGCTGACCCCCAGGATGCTCCAGGGGAAATGATGGGAGTGGCCCAGTTCTGAGATCCCCCTTGCTTTCCCTGGATCCTGGACTGACAGAGCTAAAGTGGCCCTCACTGAGGCAGGGCTGCTGGATGTGTGGCCCATTCTGTAGAACCTGGTGGTGGCATTTCCACCACTGTGTCTGGGGCTGGGATGCGGAGTCATGTCCAGGAGGGCAGCTGTGCAGTCCCTTGCCGACTCCACCCTCATTCTCTCTCCCAAGGACCACTGTCCCTGCACAGCCCTGCTCTATCTGTCCTCCATCCCCAGAAAGTGAGCAGAGACCATGCTTTGGGCTTGGTGGGTGGAAGGCGCCTGAGAGGGATTGAACCTGTGAGTAATGGTCTGTCTCCTCCTATTTCAGCTGTGTTGGAGTGGAGGAGGAGGAGGCACCAGATATCGACATTTACCACTGCCCGAACTGTGAGAAAACCCACGGGAAGTCCACCCGTGAGTACTGCTGCCAGCCAGCGTCCCCTGTGTCGGCTGTGCGGAGGGCAGAGTCTGGGCTGGGGTTGAAATGACCTGGGTAGTGCCAAATGGCATAGCCTGGGGACCCCTCCAGCCAGACTTACTCTCCTTATAGCCTTGCTGAGCCCCTCCTGATTGGCTGCTGACATCCAGAGCAGCAGTGCAGAGATCCCTAAAGGCCTGGTCAGGGTACACATAGCACTACCATGGCCGGGTCGGCCTGAGTCGGGTGTGGGCACGGGGACCCAGGTCAGTGGTGATGAAGGGGCTGTCCATGGGCCTCAGCTCAGTCCAGTTCTGCCCATCTGGCCCTGTCACAAGGTGAGCCCAGACCATCTCCATTTATGGGGGCTCTGACCCTACTTATCTCACTTGCCTCCTCCCACAGAATCTGAGAGGGCCTTGCCTTTGCTAGGCTGCTACTTTTTGTGTGTCCTGGGCCTCACCATCCCCTTCCACCTCTGATTTTCCCTGTCAGTGCAGCTAGGTCTTGGGGCTTCCAAGGCTCAGACTCAGCTCATCTGTGCAGATTTCTCTAATAGGCTTTGAATCCCAAGGCTGAGCTGGGGTACAGCAGGCTGCAGGAGGGAGGAAGGTATGGTCTGTTGAAGCCGGGATTCTCCCTGAATCCTCTGAAACCACGCTGGACAAGTGATCATGGTGTGGCCCACAAAAGGTGCACAGGCTGACCTGCAGGATGCTCCAGGGGAAATGATGGAAGTGGCCCAGTTCTGAGATCCCCCTTGCTTCCCCTGGGCCCTTTCCCCTCCTTTCTGGTCTGAAAAGATTTGGGAGGCAGGTGGCTGAGGGACGGGACTGAAGCTATGTGTGTATGAGTGTGGGCTCTGGCCTGCCTGGATTAGGTTATGGGTACCCACAGAGGCTGCAGGATGGACATCGCCCTGGCTAGTCCTGCATCCTGGGCCCTGGCCCGGCTGAGCTGAGAGTGGGTAGAGAGTGTTGGGAAGGGTTGAGCAGGACTGTGCCTGGCTCTAGCCACAGCTACTCAGTGTACCATTCACAGGTGGGATGAGTCCTGCAGAGACGGTGGAATGAGTCCTGCGGAGACGGTGGAATGGAGGGGAGGCCACAGGCAATGGGAGGAAACCCCAGTACCCCTGTTCTGTTGGCTAAGGCTGGGCGGAGGGGAGTCTTGAGACCTGGCCTGGCTCTTGGTGAGGCTCACACTGGGTTGATGGGGGATCTCTCCCAGATTTGTCCTTTGTTTCCTGGTGCATCAGCACCTGGTAAATGCTGCCAAATCTGTGAGTAGGTGAAGGTGAGATAGCTGGTGGCCCTTCCTGAGACTTCTAGGCCAAGGGTCTGCCTAGGGCCATTCCAGGACTCCTGAGACACCTTCTTACCCCTGGGTACGCAGCAGTTGGGGAAAGCATCAGGGCAAGTTAATTTCCAGTCATTCTGGTGACTGCTTCAAGGCAGAGTAAAGGTGGGGAGCATTATTCTGGTGTTTCTTGACCTACAGTACACTATGGCCTTGGACTGAGGCCTGGGGATCTCCAGGCCAGGGCCCTCTCACCCTGGCAGTCAGCAGTGTTCCAAGGGATCCTTGCTTGTGGGCTTTTGTGTGAGTCTGGCTGAGTAGGATGACAACAGAAGGCAGGTCTGAGCAGGTTGTGCACATTGGTGAGCACATAGTTTGGTTTTTTTCAACCTCCCAGGAGTCCTCAGAAACACCTCTGACCTAGTGTGGGAAGTATGTGTACCCTCCTCAGCCAGGAGTAATGATAACTCCTGCCCCTTTGCCTGGGGGATGGGGTCAAAGATCCAGCGGTCACCTAGGAGCCCAGGTGCAGGAGCCCCCTTCTCCTACAGCCCTCTGCCTGGGAGCAATGTGCATGTACGCATGTGTGTGTGTCTATGTGTGTGTTCTTATGCATGCTTGTGTGAATTTGTGCATTTGGACTGCTATAATAAAATACCAGAGTCTGGGTCTCTTACATAACAGAAAATTTATTTCTCACCATTCTAGAGGTTGGGAAGTTCCAGATCAATGTGCTGGCACATTTGATGTTTACTGAAGACCCTGCTTCTGGTTTATAGTGGCCCCTTGTTGCTGAATACAGGGGCAAGAGAGCTCCCTGGGGTCTCTTACCTGAGGGCTCCATCTGCATGACTGGTCATCTTTTAAAGGCCCACATTTTAGCATCATCACTTTGGGGACTGAGGATTTCAGGAGATGAATTTGGGGGGCAGGGCACAAGCATACCATCCGTGGCATGTACGTATATATGTGCGTGTGTGTGCAGAACTATTGTATAAATTCTGGGACTCAGAGACTTGCGGTGCTGCTCTCGAGGGATATGTGCCTTGTCAGGCTCAGAGGTACTTGGCGCTAGTGCTTCTTGCCACAGTGTGTTCTAAGATCTGTGAGGAGTCTGCCCTGTGACCAGTACCTGTCTGTGATAACCTGATTGGCTTTTACATTGGCAGCAAGCACCTTGGTGACGGGAAGCCCCTCCCGTGGCCAGTGCTAGGAGCTCTCTGGAGGCTCAAAGGCTGCCTCCCAGCTTCCTGCCCCTACCTCCTGGGCCTGGGCCTGGGCCTGCAGTTGGCTTGGCAAGGGGCCTGCCTGTGGCCACAGCTCTGGAACTTCAGGGCCTTTTCCTATGCTGTCCTGGTGTGTCCCTTCAACTGATTTTGGCTTGTGACCAATGAGTCCTGTGGGTTTACCTGACCAATGCAGATTTGGTACAGGGGCCTCAGGGCTCTCGAATAGGAGCTTGGCACGTGTCACCATGTGACAGAAGCCTAAGAGGGACAGGGAAGCATTGTAGTCACAGCAGCTCTGAACTGCAGCTCTGTCACAATATGAAGTTACCTAACTGGTTGAATTTATTCTCCATTCCTAGTCATCATTCCCTGACAGGTTGGGGATGACTAAGAGGTTTAGTACTGGTTGGACACCCAGGCCATCTTCATGGCCTTGTTGTCACTGGTGGGGAATGGGAGGCGGGGAAAAGACTGTTAACCAGTGGTGGTGACTGTCAGGCAGTGAAGGTCCTAGCAGGGAGATGACCAGCCCTTGATCAGGAGGCCATCAGGAGGTGTCATTCAGCTACAGAATGGTGGTCCCCTTGCATGGGTACCTTAAGGGAGGTGCCCTTGGCCTGACTTGATGCCTGAATGAGGAGGGGTCCCGGGAGACCCTATCTTCTGGGCCAGAGAATGAGGGATGGTGCGGGGAGGGGAGGGAGAGTGGCTGTCCCTGCTGTGTGTGTGTGTGTGTGTGTGTGTGTGTGTGTGTGTGTGTCTGTGTCTCTGTGTGAAGAGGTGCTAGAGTGGCAAGGTGAGACCCTTAGGAAGTTTTGAGTTTTGTGGTGTCCTCAGTTCCCTGACTTCCTTCTCACCCACCAGGATGCCCTGCTGGTCCCCTTGTGGGGTAGTAGGTGTGAGGGCCCCAGAGGAGGGATGGGACTGTGTTTGATGACAGCCCTTACCTCCTGTCTTCCCCACAGTCAAGAAGAAACGGACCTGGCACAAACACGGCCCAGGGCAGATGCCTGATGTGAAGCCTGTGCAGAATGGCAGCCAGCTCTTCATCAAGGAGTTGCGGAGCCGAACCTTCCCCAGGTGGGCCCTTGTGTGGGCTGTGGCAGTGAGCCCTTCCCTGAGGCCCGCGTGCTTCCTCTCCCTTGCACTGCCAACGCATCTGTGTGTGCCCACCTGTAGCCCCAGCTCTGCCCTTTGTCAGCACTTAGGGTGAGGGGCAGGGCAAGAGGACAGCACTGGGACCCACAGGAGTCCTCCTATCAAAGACACCTTTCTCCCCTCCTGCATGTGCCCAGCCCTGCCAAGTGCTCCCCTGCCACTCCATTTCTCTGACAAAATATTTGTCCTTCCCTTTGGAAGGATAGTTTCACTGGACAATGAATTTTGAGGTGGTAGGTTTTTCTTCTAGCATTTTAAATATTTATCCATCTCCCCTCTTACTTGTGTGATTTCTGATGAGAAATTCAGTGTCTCTTTTATCCTTGCCCCTCTGTGCATAAAGTATTGTCCTCTTCCAACTTCTGTCCTCCCACAGGACAGAAGATGCGATTCAGTTTTAATATCATCGTTGATTTTTTGTCTAGTTTATCTTCTTTTTGTGACAGTGGGGTACTGAGATCCCCAGTACAGTTGTATTAGTGCTTATTTGATTTTTCATGCCCATTAATATTTGTTTTATGTAGTTGGGTACTATCTTAGTTACTTTTCTCTTATTGCTGAGACAATATACCTGACACCCAGAATTAAGGAAGGAAAGGTTTATTTAGCTCACAGTTTGTAGAGGTTTCAGTCTGTAATCAACTGGCTCCTAGGCAGGGTGGCACATGGCAGAAGGCAACAGTTCATGGTGGTGGAAAACAGCAACAGCAGCAAGAGCACAAGCAGGGGAACAAGCCTCTTTTTCCTCCCTTCTATTGTAAGCAGGTTGCCTCCACCTAGGGGCATGCAGCACTCACATCATCTCCACACCCTCCTCCTGCACAGGCTCATCATGAATGCAAAGTAAGGACCTGCTCTTACTCAGTCACTTAGTTAACCTTCTAAACTTCTCACATTGACACAATGAACAGTATCCCAGAGCGGTAAGGCTGTGTCCTCTTCACCCCAGGATGTAGAACTGCCCAGTCTCTTAGTCAAGCCTTTAGACTCCTCAGGTTGACATAATGTGTCAACCATAACAGGTACACTGGTATTTGTTGCATATATATTTATGATTGTTGTCTCTTCCTCTTGGATTATTCCCTTTACAAGAATGTAGTGACCTTCTTTATCTCTCATAATTAGTCTTGGCTTCAAATTCACTTTGTCTGCAAATAGAAAAGCTATCCCTGCTCTTTTCTGGGTTCCTGTCACATGGAGTATTGTTTTCCATCCTTTGATTTTCGGTCTGTGAATTTCTTTTTGAGTTAAATGTGTTTCTTGTATGCAGCATATTGTTGGACCTTGCTTCTTGATCCATTCTTCCAGTCAGTGTATTTTGATTGGTGAATTGAGACCATTAAGATTGATGGTTATAACTGATATGTACTGACTTATCCTTGTCATGTTATTTTCTTATTTTTGGCTCCCCCTCTTTCTTTTTCCCTCCCTCTGTTTAATTATTTGTCTTGCCTGATGGATTCCTTTTGTTGGGGTTCATGGCATTGTAGTCTTTGTTATCTCTTTCTAGAATATCCTTCAGAACATTTTGGAATGCTGGTTTGGTGGTCATAAATTTCCTCAGATGTTCTTTGTCATGGAAATAATCTTTATTTTTCCATCAGTTTTGAAAGATAGTTTCATAGGGTATATCAATCTGGGTTGAAGGCTGTTTTCCTTTTGAGCTTGAAATACTTCACTCCAAGTTGTCCTTGACTTGAGGTTTGTGTTGAGAAGTCAGCTGTGATTTTGATGGGCTTTCTTTATAGGTGATTTCTTTCTTTTTCCTAACAGATTTTTTTTTTTTTTTTTTTTTGTCTTTTTGAGACAGCGTCTCGCTATGCAATTCAGGCTGGCCTTGAGCTCACTTTGTATCCCAGGCTGGTCTTGAACTCACAATGATCCTCCTGCCTCAGCCTCCCAACTGCTGGAATTACGCATGTGCCACCACGCCTGGCTCCTAACAGCTTTTAAGATTTTATTTTTGGGTTGAATTTCTGGAATCTTGACTATGATATGCCTGGCTGTAGATTATTTTTTGATTATGGCTAATTGCAGTTCTATATGCCTCATTTTTCTGTGTGTCAAATTCTTTTTCTCTACTAGGGAAGTTTTCTGCCGTGACATCTGTGAATAGTTTTTTTTTTTTTTATGTCATTTGTGTTATCTCCTCCTTTTTCATTGACTCCAGTCAATCTTAATTTTTTTCTTTGCCTCATCTAGCAGCAGCTGTATTGATTTCTCATGGTCCTTTGCCATTTTTAAGAAATCTTTCTTTTCACGATCACTAACCACAAACCTGTCTTCTATCTCTGAAATTCTGTCATTGCATTTGCTTAATCTGCTGTGGATACTTTCAGTAGATTTTTTATTCTCCTGGGTATCTGCTTGAATCTGCCTTATGGATTCCATTTCTTTCCTGCACTGAGCATTCATGGCTTCCATAGTTTTCTTAAGCTCCTCTATTTTTTTTGTCTGTGTCTGCTCTAGAGTCACTAAGCATAGTTTTCATTGTGAATACCATCTCTGCAGTTGTCTGAGAAGTTACTTCTGATTTTATTTTTTTCTAGAGTCTCATTCACTTGTTTTGTTGTTATCATTTCAGAGAGGCCAGGTGGGTCCTGAAATACAATTCACATACCATGATGTCATCCACTTAAAGTGCACAGTGCAGTGGTTTCTGTATGTTCACAAATGCATACATCTTCAGTCAGTTTTAGAACATTTTATCACCCTGAAAGAAACTCTATAACCTTTATCTATTATCCCTCTTCTGCCCCTACACCCCAGCTAAACAACCACTAATCTCCTTTCTTGTCTCTATAGATTCTTGACTTACTGTGGGAATTTCATATAGAGAATTGTAGAATATGTGTCTGGCTTCTTTTGTTCAGCATACTGTTCAAGGCTCATCCACATTGTAGGATGGGTTAGTACTTCTTTTATTTTCATGGCTGAATAATATTTCACTATATGACTAGACCACATTTTCTGGGTGCCTTGCATTTCTGTTTATCAGGTGATGGACATGTGGGTTGTTTCCACTTTTTGGCTATGACTAATTCTGGTCTAAATTTCCATGTGAAAGTTTTTGTGTGGTTATATGTTTTCATTTGTTATGAGTAGAATGGCTGAGTGGGACAGTAACTCCATGCTGAGTTGTTTGAATACCTGGAAGGTTGTTTTCCAGTGCTGCTGAACTAATTTACATTCCTTCCAACGCTATATGAAGATTCCAGTGCCTTTACATTCTTCCTTTGACTCTACCAGCCTAGTGAATGTGAAGTGGTATCTCATGGTATTTGGTATTTGTCTCATGACTAGAGATGTTTGGTGTCTTTTCATGTACTTATGTGTCTCTGTATATCTCCTTGGAGAAATGTCTATGGAGATCTTTTCCCTGTTTTAAATTTTATTTTCTTTTTATTAAGGAGTTGTAAAAGTTCTTTAGTTTTCTAATATAGGTCCTTTATCATATATATGATATGCAAATATTTTTTTATTTTGTCAATTATATTTTTTCTTTCTTCATAGCTTTCTTTGAGACAGAAAAGTAATTTTGATACAGTCCAACTTACCTGTTTTTTTGGTAGTGCTGCTTGTGCTTTTTTTGCTCATATTTATCCATACTATTTTTCTTTCCTCTCCTATCCTCTTATCTCCTGTCCCCTCCCTTCTCCTTTCCCCCTCCATTTCTTTCCTCCTCTCTTCTCTTTCCTTCCACCCTTCCCTCTTCACCACCTACTCCCTCTCTTTCTTTGTGGTACTGGGGGTTGAACCCAGGGCCTTTGGACTGAGCTGTATCCCCAACCCTTTTTTAATTATACTTTTATTTTTTTGAGACAAGGTCTTACTAAGTCAATAAGTTTCCCAGGCTGGGCTTGAACTTTCTATCCTGCCTCAGCCTCCCAGAGTGCTGGGATTACAGTTGTATACCACTATTCCTGGCTTCCCTATGTTTTCTTTAAGTAGTTCTGTAGTTGTATTATTTACAATTTGTTCTTTGATACACTTAATTAATTTTTATATATAGTGTGAGGTGAAGATCTCATTTCATTTTTTTGCATGCAGTTATCCATTTGTCCTAGTATCATTTGTTAAAAGAATATCCTTTTGCTGTTAAATGGTCTTGTACCTTTTACAAAATCCATTAGCCATAGATTAGCCATGGACATCTTTATTTCTGTTTACTCAATGCTATTCTACTGTTTTCTGCCTGTCCTTCTGCTGGTATTACACAGCCTTTATCAATATTGTTTTGTAGTAAGTTTTGAAATAAAAATGTGTGAGTCTTTCAACTTTGCTTTTTTTTTTTTAAGATTGTTTTGGTTATTCTGGGTTTCTTGCATGTCTGAATGAGTTTTAAGACGAACTTATCAATTTCTATAAAGAAGTCAGCTGGGATTCTGAAAAGGATTCCTTTTATTCTGTACATTACTTTGGGAGTCTCACCATTTTAGTGATCTTAACTCTTGGGCCATGAACATGAAATATTTTCCCATTTATTTAGATCATTTAAGAACTTTCGACAATGACTTGTGGTTTTCAGAGTATAAATTTTACACTTCTTTGATTACATTTATTTGTATTTTTAAAGTTTATTTATTTATTTATTTTTTGCCTTTTTGAGACAGGGTCTTGCTATGCAGTTCAGGCTGGCCTTCAGTTCACTTTGTAGCCCAGGCTGGTCTTGAACTCTCAACGATCCTCCTGCCTCAGCCTCCCAAGTGCTGGGATTACAGGTGTGTGCCACCACATCTGGCCTGTGTTTTATTCTTTTT